>NW_006256342.1:11133239-11227181 GCF_000478725.1 Eutrema salsugineum
CAGCTTGGGAACGTTTTAAGGAGTATGAACGTGATTGCCCTCATCATGGATTTCATGGATCAAGCTTGCTGAGCACATTTTATCGAGGTTTGCAACCAAAATACAAATTTCACTTGATACAGCTAGCAATGGAGATTTTGGGCAAAAGACGATAACTCAAGGAAGAGCCCTCATCGAGAATTTTGCTCAAGCCAATAGCAATGATTGTCCTGAATATGATCGATCGATGAAGCAAGCCGGAACAGACAACAAGGAGATAACCGAGTTGAAGAACATGGTGAGCCAGCTTCTGAGGAGCAACAATCGCCCGATCCATGCTTGTGAAACCAACAATGGCGCAGAAGATGAAGGACCTAGTGATATCGATCACATTAATCAAGCATTTCAAGAAGGAGATGTGAACTACGTAGGAGCACTAGTGCCATACCAAAATCGCTCCAACAACAACTTCAACAACAACTTCTGGAATGCAAATTACAACAATCTCTCTTACCGCAATCCAAATGTGGAGAATCCTCAAGATCAGTACTATCCACCTCAGCAAAAATCATTCCAAAACAAGTTTCAAGGCGGAAACTTTGGAGGAATAGTACCATACCAACCGCGACAGCCATATAACTACCAAGGTACGAATTTTAACAATCAATTCGTACAACAGCAGGGAGTCACGACGAACCAGCTAGCTTCACAAATCGGTAGACTTGAACAGTCAATCCAACAACTCGTTATGACAAACGAAAAAGCATCTAAAGACGTGAACGTGAAAGTGGACTGCATGTACAATGATCTGAATGGTAAGTTTGAATCTTTATCTTCGCACGTAAAAAAGTTAGATGTGCAGGTTGCCCAAACAGCCGACTCTATGAAGAGGCAAAGTGGAGTTCTTCCGGGAAGAGTTGAAGATAACCCTAAGAAGTTTTGCAACGCCATAACCACATTGCCCGAAGAAGAGTCCGGAACCGATGGAAAGGAAGAAGAAATCCCGATCTTTGTACCACTGTACAAGGATATCGATCCCAAGCAGCCACCGTTTAACGTACCCGAACGATCACCGTTTCAAAGGCTTACCAAAGCCGATGATCCGGGACGTTTTGTTTTCCAGTGTTTCATTTCAGGAATCAAGTTTACAGACTGCTTGTGCGATTCCGGAGCCAATGTCAACATCATGTCTAAGACATTTGCCGAAAAATTGGGCATAAAAACCTTAAGGACATCGACGGTTAAGGTTATCTTTGGAGATTCATCTCAAAAAGATACTGAAGGGGCGATTCATGACCTACAAGTTCTAGTGGGAGATAAGATTGTTCCAGTAGATTTCCAAGTCCTGGAGATGGATAAAGACAAGGAGAGGCCACTCATTTTTGGGAGGCCATTCCTAGCTACGGTAGGAGCAATAATCGATCACGCAAACCGGCGTGCTGTTTTCCTCAATGTGGACAGAAAAAAGTACTATCCTACTATCTTAGATGAATTTCCAAGCAAAGGAAACAGGCCAAAAGAGAAAGAAAAGGAGAAGCCGAAAGCTTTTGCAAAGATCAAAATCATCATTCCACCAGATGCAACAGAAACTAGTGAGGAGCAAATCCAGGAGCTGATCAAAAACACAAAAAGGGTTCTGAACAACATTAAGGTCCGAAAGAAGATTAAAGGTAAGAAGATTTCTCTTCAAGGGGAAGAAGTAAAACCTCCACCAACCGGAAGTGATAAAGGCACATCAAGTGGAGTGCCACTCAAATCAGCCTGATTCCTCATGCTTACGTCGAGCTAAACGACTTAAAACAAAAGCGTTTAATGGGAAGCAACCCATTTAGGTACTCTTTCTTTTAGTTTTTCCATTTTAGAATTTATGCTTTCTTTTTCTTTTTAAGTTTTAGGTATTTTATAAAACAAAAACACAAAAAATCAGAAAATTAGAAAAACCAAAGAGAAAAAGGTAGGTCTTTAGCTGCTCGGCCCGGCAAAGACGAGAAGATTGAAAAATAGGCCGCAAGAGGAAGACCTGCGGTCGCAATTGACGGGACCGCGGCAAAAGGTGCATCGACCGCGGCACCGTGAATGCGACCGCGGCCGAGCCCTCATCCACCGCGGTCGCGCGTCTCCTGACCGCGGCCGTTGGTCGTAGAGGTGATGTCGCGGATTTGTGACGTTTTTCGGTGATTCCCGGTGTTTCCCGAAATGTTCCCGGTAAAACCCGAAAAGATCTTCCGTAAGTTTTAAACTTTCCTAATGTGCAAACAAGAAAAGGTAAGTTCCCGTAAACTTAAAAATTTCCAGAAATTTTCCGTTTTAGCTTCAAAAACGCTTTTTAAAGAAAAGAAACAAACTTTTTGGATCAAAACTCTTTCTTCTCTTCTTCTCCAAAAGACTTAGAGATTTAGGAGAAAGAACACATTTTTAAATTCTTAAGCTTTTTAAGAGATTTTGCTCAAACCTCACTCTTTTTCGAAGCTGATTTCAATTCTGCCATCAATTCTCTCTTCCCAGCAAGGTATGGACCTCAAAATAACCATTCTTACTCGATTTTGAACTTAGGGTTTTCTTTAAAAACCCAGAATCTTGGTCTATTGATGGTGGAAATAGTTTAAGGATGATAGATTATTCATTTAAGTTATCTAAAAATTGATTTTAGCACCTAGCTTAAGAGGAATTGAGATTTTTGAAATTTGGATTCTTCATGCTTCATAAAAATCGAATTTGGAACAGCAAAATTGATGAATTTGATTTAGTCTTGTGTGATTAGTGATTAGTATTGGGTAATCTTTAGAATTCACATGGAAATTGCTCATAAAAACCGATTTTTAGAAGATTTCTATGTTGAGAACATCAAAAATCCGAAATTAGTCATGAACTACTTGATTTCTCTGATTTAATATCAATTTTGTTTGCTAATAATTTTAATTAATCTCTTTATACTAGTATTAGTATAACAGATCTTAATGTGTTAAAATTAGCATCCAAAATTCACTATTTTTCCAAGAATCATTTTATTTTGCAGAAAATGGATGAAACCAGATCCCGAAGGAGCCGTCGAACTGGTGGCAGCTCCGATGATATTCCCGACAATGCTACTCTAGGAGAGTACATGCTGAACCAAGCCAGACCGAGAAGAAGAAGCTATGTGATGAGATTGCTCCAGCACTCGAGGGAAACACGAGCACCTCCCGAACCAACACAGATTCGATACATTGGGAGGGAGACAAACCCGAGAGTGGACTATGCAAGGCGTTTCAAGAAGCTGAACATCAAACCCACGCCTTGCATTGATTATCATACACTCGAGATGCTTGGAATCAGAGAGGATGTGATCTGGTACATCGATGCACTTGGAGCTGAACCTTCCGACTTATCCTGAGCTAGTCCGTGAGCTTTTAGCGACTGTTACACTCCACCACACGAAGAGGAGGAACCCCAGAGCATCAGATGGCATCTTGTCATTCTCTATCCGCAGACAGCCTTATTCTCTCACCATTTCCGAGGTTTGTGAAGCTCTTAAGCTTCCATACACTGATGTCATTTATCTTGAAGATGAACCTGATCTTAACCTGTGGAGGGAGATGGGTCATGGAACCTATGATAGTGGGAGATCTAAGTCAGCCCTTCTAAGCCACCCAGCAGTGAAAGTTGTGCACAAACTCTTAGCACACATGATTTTCTCTAGAGCCAACATGGGAGGTGTCTTGAAGACTGAGCTCATTACACTTCAGATTCCGTTTATGGATGACCCACGACTTGCCTGCTTTGCCTGGATCATATCGCAGAATATGGTAAAGGTGAAGCATGATTTACATGGTTGCGACAACGCTACTCCAGCCTTCGGGAGTGCTATTACAGCGATACTACAGGCTGTAGGATTCGATTTCTCATCTGATGATCCACTTCCCGATGTCTGGTATGATCTACTTTATCTTTCTCGCGATCACACTATCTCTCGTGCCGATTTCGATCCAGACAGGTTTGGTTACAAATATTGCACTGGCACTGAGGAGCACCAAGTCCGCTTACCTTCATCATCTATACCGAGATTGTGCAACGGAGGACACCCTCGATGGACTCCGGAATCCGATGATTTTCTGCCATCCGTACCTCGATTACCATTCACCATTGGCCAGTACATAGTGGCCAAGGCGAGGCGTGATGCAGCTGCGGCCCGTGCTCATTTTCAGCCATCCATTCCGACCGGCCACGCCTCATCATCTACATCATCACACACTCATTCCGATCTGGAGCGCAGAGTTGAGAGACAGGGACGACCCTTTGAGCGCGTTGTCACCTTCTTACAGGAGCAGCACCAGTTCGCAGACGACACTTCGGAGGATGAGTGATTGATCAGCACTTCACTACCATCACGGTTCTATCATCATTTTCTTTTCTTTTATTTTATTTTAGTTCGCTTTTATTCACCATCTTCTCACCAACTTTTTCACACTGGGGACAGTGTGATTTAAGTCTGGGGGAGGATGTCTATTCGTACTAATCATTTTTCCTGCTTTGCTTTTAATTTTCAAGTACTTTTTAAATTTAAGTATGTAACCTATTCGACATTAAGTATTTTTCAGGAATGTTTGACGCAAAACTATGATGATTTAGACCTGCACACTTCTACACTATGCATGATAGCTCATTTGTGGTTAGCACTAGACTAGGCGGTAGCTAGAGTACTTGCACTACGAACTTCCACCAGAGGACTTCTATTCATGGAGATTCTTTCTGACAGGATATACTAGCTCATTTTATTTGGACTTAATATTGATATCTAATTTTCTCATCATTGATTTTAGGCAGGCATCGACATACACATCTAGGACGTCTTTTACCATCACTTTTACCACTCTTTGTCGTCCTAGATGACCAGTTTATCTTTATCTGGTACCATACCCTAAACCCAAAACCTTTGTTTTCAATCCTCATGCATTCTCTCTTTAGTTTATATCAGCAGATATGTGCAAAAACGTCGGAGAGAAGAGGAGCGACGCAGTTTTCAGTCACTCGCAAAAGAGACTGGATGGAATTGGGAAGGAAGAGTATCAGAAACATAATAAAGCTTTACAAGACAGATATTAACTGGTAAATTCGTGCTCTCTAAGACTCTATATCTAAAGGCGTTCCCTTTCTTTAAAAAAAAAAAAAAAAAAAAAAACTTGAAAAGAGAAAGGGAAACAAAAAGCCTAATGAGTCTTAGATTGTCGAAATTTGTGGAGCAATGACCAACCACTATTCGTTTAAGGAGCTATTGTTTTGAAAGATTTACAAAAATCTAAGTCTGGGGGAGTTTGGAGAGAACTTGAGGAAGAAGACCATGAATCTATGTCAAGAAGAAAGTGACTGAAAACTGTGGATACCAACAGCTTCACTCTCTCTTGCGGTTTTGCATAATGTCCTGCATCCTCCGGATCTTCAGGTAACCCTTAAACACAAAAAGCCATACCCCCAAAATAATCCTTCTTTACACCTAGCCTAGATTGCCTTGCCTAGATTTTCTTTGATGAGAACCACCGAGATTTTTAATGAATGTTAAGAGCTAGTTGACTGGAAGTTAGATCTTAGTGCATAGATTTCTGCATGACGGATTAACGGACTAGTTATGCCTGTATTGCTAGTGAGAATTTTCTAGGCTATTCCCGATTGATGCATACTGATTGATATTGGTCTAGAAGTTTGGTCTCTGAGATTTTGTTTAGTTCCTACGTTTTCAAACCTCTCGCCGAGATTTAACCTTTGTTTTGTTTGAGGACAAACAAAAGACTAAGTCTGGAGGAGTTGATAACACCGGATTTTGACCATTTTTATGGATCATTTTAATATATTTTACAGGTGTTTTTACTCCATTTTCAAAGGTTTTCAAAGGATTTCTATGTTTCCGGATTTTAAAAGACTTTTCAGGTAATTTGGGATAAAGAGGCATAAAATGGAACAAAAAGACTCTTTTGGATAAATGCAGATCGTCAGAACTCTCATGGAGAGACGAAGACCTTCTCACCGTCTGATCACCCTCAAAATTGGACAACTTATAGAAGAATCAACCAGCTTTCAAATGCACTTGGTTTGGAGATATTCCAACGGTTGGATCTCAAGATATTCCATTAGCCCCGAAGCCACGCGGAGTCGGCCAGCAGCTCACGCGACCGCGGCCAACAAGCTATTTGCCGCGGTCAGAAGCTTCCCGACCGCGGGAAACAAGCCAATTGCCGCGGTCACAGCACTCCCGACCGCGGCATTCAAGCTCCGACTTAAAGCCCACTTATCTGAAGCCCAAAGTCATTCCCAGCCTCAATTCCGGAACCCTAGAGACCATGGAGTATTGGAGACTATAAATACATGTCATTTAGGTCGTTTTTAGGAGAGCTTTTGATACTTTACAGAAACCCTTTTCCTTTAGCCGTTTTTATGAGATTTTTGTAGAAGATTGTTCAAGTCCGAGTTCTTCAATAGAGAAGCTTTCTTTATCTCTTTTCTTTGCTGTTTTTCATTACTTTTATTAAAACCAATGATGATGTCGAACTCAGCCATGTCTGAGTAGATCCCGAGTTGGGCTTAGGGTTCCCGAAAGGGGCTCTCATAATCGATTAAGACATCTAGGTTTATAGATCTGGGATTTCGACCTGTTCTCTGTTTATTCTTGTTCTTATTGCATGTATGCTTGATTGATCACCTAGTATCTGATCTAGATAGTTAGTGTTGCGAAAGTTTTCATTAAGTATCAGCCCTAGAATGAAACAGGCAATTTTTCCGTAGGAGTGGAAACCTACCTGCGGCGAGATCGTGAGTATTGACGAGTCTTATGCAGCTCTTGCGTTCTCTCCCTTCCAGGGCCAGAGTGGAAACCTACTAGTCAGGGTTGCGAGAAACAGTTGGTTATGATCACGACAGTGACGTAGTCATACCGCCGTACTCTGGCTCTAGAACCTATATATTGTTATCCGTCAATCCCAATCTATCTACCTTAATGTTAAAACCGATTGTGATCCCTTAGAGTTCCCAAAAGCTCAACATTTTTAGCCATAGTTTACAATTCCATCGATTTTTACTTGCTTTCTTAGACCTGCATTTCAATTTCTTTAGTTCGTTATTTACTTGCTTTATTTACCTTTCATGCGATATTTTACTTGCCTTATTTTTGTTTAGTTCGATATTTTACTTGTTCTACTGCCTTTCATTCGATTTCTTTACTTGCTTTTTAGGATAGATTTATTTGCTTTATTTTTCTTTAGTTTAATTCAAGAAAAACAACCAATCTTTAAAACCAATTTAGTCTAGACATAAAATTAAAAACCGTAGAAGAATACCAGGCACACAAATCTCTGTGGATTTGATCCCTAAATACTACAACAGATTAGCTGTGCACTTGCGGCTTTCTTTTGTTTTGTTAAGGGTAAAACTTGTTCCCTCACGTAGTTGACACACTCAGCACCGCATCAAGTAGGAATTCGCAAACCGAATCCTCGCTATGTTCTTCTTGCAAACAAAGGTTCTTACCCTGAACCAAGAACAGTTACTCAGGCGTTAAAGGATACAGGATGGAATAATGCAATGCATGAAGAAATGGGAAATCGCAGAGTCACAAACACTTGGTCTCTGGTACCGTATACACCTGAAATGAATGTTTTGGGCAGTAAATGGGGTTTTTGAACAAAACTCAATGCTGATGTCTCCTTAGATAAACTGAAAGCACGCTTGGTTGCGAAAGGTTGTGACCAAGAAGAGGGAATTGATTACCTAGAGACTTATAGACTGGTGGTTAGAACAGCTACAGTCCGGTCTGTACTTCACACTGCAACGGTTATGAAGTGTGACACTAAGCAAATGGACGTTAAGAACGCCTTCTTACATGGTGATCTAACCGAGACTGTGTATATATATTAACCTGCTGGCTTTGTTGACAAAGACCATCCTACTCATGTGTCTCATCTTCATAAACCTCTACAGAATGATAACGGAGACAATCCGGCCAAAACGTCCCATACCGTCTCAGCTAGACCGCATCCGATACCATGCCTCTTGACCAAGGCCCAAGGCTTTGCAACCAGTACCCTAGTCTTGAGTTGTTTTGACCCGGACAAGGTCTAATCTTGAAAAGTGAGGTTTTGTACATAAAACACATTTTTATTTTATCTTAAAAATCTCTTTTCAAAACCCGCAATATTCGATGCATCTTAATGCAAAACCGTTTATAATAAAGTTAAACAAGATTCTTACAATAACAGCGCAAACTAATTTGGCGCACCTAGTGTTCGATGCCTTCCCTCTACACACTCGTCTAAGGATTCCTGCAAAACAAAATTTGTATAATGAGCATTTCTACTAAATGTCCAGTGAGTTCAGACCCTGCTATACAAATTAAATCCTCGTCCCGCCCCATATAGCCAAAGCATAACACGCAAAAAAGGGAAAACACCAAACACTTAGCACGTTCAAGCAATCATTCAAGCGGAAGAAACACATGCAACTCTTTTACTATGCTCGCGCATCCAGCTCACACATTCTCCCAGGATCCCTATGCATCTCTAGACACATCCTTGCCCAGCAAATCCCCGTCATCCAATCGTCACACAAACGTAGACCGGATTTGCCTCCGATTTCACGGTCCTCTCTTGACCAGTCGGACCGCATCGTCATGCAGCACCCGGCCATGGGCGCGATCCATGTTCACACCGAGCATCTTGGGCACTGTCGACTCAATCTAACCACCGATCCAACCTGTATTCACCCGTGGTCTAGTACACATGCAGCACACAATACAGCCGGTGGTGTCTCCCGACTCCCAACACTGTTATATTCTCACGCAACAATCCCCCGGCCCTTAGGACCATTTACCCCCTTTAACGTTTTCATACCTGGTCGTTAGCATTAAATCATATTCCAGATTTCTTTTCCATTTTTTTACCCATTCACACGGCTAATATATTGCCTATATCCTTAAGCAAAATAAAAGCCTAGCACACTATCACAGAATCTACTTGGATACGAGGGGAATGATCTCGCGTGAATCAGCCCTTGATCCTGCCTGCAAACATGGATTAGTATCCTATTAATCTACCGGAACTCATCTCGGTTTGGCTGGAGAAATCTTCCCGCGAGACTTTCCTACTTTAGCTTGGCTACACTATACTTCTTCGGCCACTTATCACTCTTTTTCTTACTCTCTTTATTTCTGAATTCTCTAAAGGGTGAGTGATAATGACTGATCGAGTCAGGGTCCTATTTATAGCCTTTGAGACTGGATTATGATCAACACATTTTTCATACAGAGACATGGCTAGGTCGGTGCTGGCTTGGCTCGACTCTTCAGTAATCTAGGACTAAGTTAGCTCGTAGGTCTGCGTACTTAGCTGAATTTTTAGCCACATCGTGTATTTACCATCTGACGGGGCTATCTTTTAGCTTGACGTGGTTAGGTACATGCACAAATCTGCTTATTTGGTCGATTTTGGTTCATACATATCGGACACTTATCAGGCTTATCCCCATTCTCACCTGATTTTCTCCTGATGTCAGATGGTGCTTGGTAACCGTCCAGGTCGATGTGGGTTCTCCTGTGGTTCCATGTTGGTTCAGCCGTTCGTGTGACTCTTAGGCCGGCCACGTTTTGGCTGGCTGGCCAATCATTTTCCTTAGCCTCAGATTTGAATCCTCTCGGCTATAGTCTGATGCTCCATAGCAATCGCCCTTGATTAATCCGCATTTCCGCGCTTAAATCGTTTTTTGGTAACTTTTGCGCTGTGCTCACTTTTTCTCCGGCAAAACACGTACCGCAGTAAGGCTTGGCTCGGCCAAATCTTCCTTCTCAGCCAATTTTATTATCTGCTCGGACATTTCTTCTTTTTCTTCGACCAATCCTCCTATTTTAACCTTCTGGAGCTTTTCCTTTCATTTTTCCATCATTTTCTGACTTTTTAATTTTTGGGTACATCTACCTCGACTCCGGTTAGCTTTTCTCGGCTAAAAAGCTTCTGGATCAGGCATCGACCAAAGTTCTTATTTTGACCTCCTCTTTCCGATCATACCATCTTTTGGCTGATTTTCCAACTTTGAATTTTCCCGAGTTTCGGCCGTGCTACTCTCACTACCTGATCATTACATTCTACCCCACTTATTAGAATTCATCTGGAATTCTAACCCTTGGAGTCAGCTCCCAGATTGCTTTTCCAAACATCTATCGTAATTGTTCCTTCTTTGTTTGATTCCGACCTTTTCTGTGGTGTTTCCACACCATCTTCTTTGGCTATAAAGAGTTTCCTTCTTACTTGGGTATTTTATACGGTTTTTCCTATAGCCCTTCTAGGTACTTAGAAAATTTAACTTTTTCTAAACTTTTTCGTTCTTTCTATCCCTAAGCTTTTCTCGACTTAATGCATGGATTTTCTTGCTTTTTCTCAACGTTTTCTTGGTTCATATTCTCTTAAGGCCTTTATACTTTTTAGTCAGCATACTTTGAAGAATATATGCTTGTTATTCTTCAAGTATCTGGTCCAGTTATTCGCTTATAATGTAACCAAGTTTCATACCAAACTCATACCATATATTTCTTACATTCAGCATTTCTTACATATTGGCTTAACCATACAATTATATCTACAAGATAGGCACAAAACCGGTACACCTGACCTTCCGTCCTACCACGTGCAGTCTTAGCCTACTGTATCATGCACGATTTTACAGTTTGCGTACGGTCTTAGTCATCCTGACTTCACGTACGACTTTCTTCTACACACAACTATGCACACAAAAGATAGTTGGAACCCGCACTTACCTGGTTTCCAGTCTTTATACCAAGGCAAAGGGGTTTTGGCTTACTATCCTAGTCCTTACTATTGTCTAGGTTTTCCCTCGTCTCTTCCATCTCATTAGTCTCATATGATTTCGAGCCTTGTGATCCATGAGTCTCAGAGCACACTGGTTCCCGTGATTCCCGCACATCACTACAAGAAAACAATCGTTTTCCAACGGTCCATTACGACGGTTTTAAAATCGTCGCAAACTTACAACGAGTTTACGACGATGTTACGTCAAATTTAAAAACCGTCGTAAAACCATCGTATAAAAAAATCGTCGTAAACTCGACGTACAATTTACGACGAATTACGACGATATACATCGATAACAAGAGATTTGCTAGAAAATGTAAAATCGTCGTAAATTAGATGCAAAATTACGACGAATATACGACGACTGCATTTCGATGTACATATTACGACGATTTTACGTCGACAAAGAAGTTAGGTGAAGAACATTTAAAACATGTTTACCTAACAATTGTAGATGAAAGATTTTATCGCATAATCGTCGTAATATTATTGTTGAATGTAAATTCGTCGTAAAATGTCGTCGTAAAAGCGTTGTAAAGCCCGAAATTTTCCTATAAATAGATCTTCATTCCTTCTTTCAATCACAACACATCATCATTCAAACATAAGAGCATCATCATCTTGGAGACCCATTGTAGGTCTCTTAAATTTTAGTATAGTGTTGTAAATCCTTATATATTAGGTTGTCCATTGCTGGAAACCCGAATTAAGAGTTATTTACTTTGAAAAAAAGAAGTAATAATATTAAAAGGTTAGTTTACTCCATTCACGTGGCTAGACGTGACACAAGAGACCAGCTCCTTTATTGTCTAATCAATAAAAAGAGATAGTATTTTGAGTTTATTTTCAAGATGTCTATATACGAGCTAAGAAGTTGGATGTATATGCGTAAAGATTCAGATGGGGCGTTGACAGAAGAGTTCAAGAACGGGTTAGAAAATTTATGTTTCAGGCTACAAATATGGAGAGAACGAAAGATAGTGGGAAGATGTTTTGTCCTTGTTTGAAATGCAAGAATACGAGGTATACACTAACCAAAACCGTGTGGACGCATTTATTAAATAGAGGGTTTATGCCTTAATATTTTGTTTGGTATCTACATGGAGAAGGATATGACAGTAATACTCATGGGAATGCTGGTAGTAGTAGTAATTATCAAAGTCATGTTGATTTTGATGAATCGAATTATGGTCATCAGCCTAATCAGTATCAATATGATCAAAGTGCAGATCATGATAGGATGCACGAAATGGTGACTGATGCATTTCATGAAACGCATACTGGTAATGGTGTTGAGGAACCTAATGTAGATGCCAAACGATTTTATGATTTGATAGACAATGCTAATCAGCCAATCTACAAAGGATGTAGAGAAGGCTTGTCTAAATTATCGTTGGCAGCTAGGATGATGTCAATTAAAACAGATCATAACCTGGCTGAGGTTTGCATGGATGATTGGGCTGATCTTCTGAAAGAGTATCTACCAGAGGATAACTTGGCAGCGGGAACATACTATGAAATACAGAAGTTGATTTTTAGTCTTGGTCTACCTTCTGAGATGATAGATGTATGTGTTGATAACTGTATGGTTTTTTGGAAAGATGATAATCAGCTAGAAGAATGTCGATTTTGCCAAACACCAAGATACAGGCCGTAAACTGGTGGGCGTAAAAGGATACCGTACCAACGTATGTGGTATCTCCCTATAACTGATAGGTTAAAACGGCTTTATCAATCTGAAAGGACAGCTGCATCAATGAGATGGCATGCAGAACATACACAAGTAGATGGAGAAGTTGTTCATCCATCAGATGCAAAGGCATGGAAACACTTCAATATGGTATACCCAGATTTTGCTAAGTTCAAACGGAATGTCTATCTTGGTCTGTGCACTGATGGTTTTAGTCCATTTGGTATGTCTGGTAGACAATATTCATTATGGCCAGTAATTCTAACTCCTTATAACCTTCCTCCAGATTTGTGCATGCAAAGGGAATTTCTTTTCCTAAGTATTTTGGTTCCAGGTCCAAATCATCCTAAGCGAGCTCTCGATGTATTTCTGCAGCCACTTATACATGAGTTGCATCAGTTACGGTATACTGGCGTTCGCACATATGACTGTTCTACGAGGAAAATTTTTACTATGCGGGTTGTGCTTATGTGGACAATAAGCGATTTCCCCGCTTATGGTATGCTATCAGGATGGACTACGCATGGGAGGCTATCTTGTCCTTATTGTCTTCATCGAACTGATGTGTTTCAGCTAAAACATGGTAGAAAAACTTGTTGGTTTGATTGTCACCGGAGGTTTTTACCGGATAACCATCCATATCGGAGGAACAAGAGGTTATTTATGAAGAACAAAAGTGTACATGTCCCTCCACCTGTAAATTTAACAGGAGCTGATATACAGGCGCAAATCGATCATTGGAGGGCAGAGGAAACAGTAACGCGTGGGGGAAACTGGCACACTCCTGCAAATATGCTTGAAGGTTATGGAGTTCATCATAATTGGCACAAGAAAAGTATCTTTTGGCAACTACCTTATTGGAAAGATCATCTGCTTAGACACAATCTTGATGTCATGCACATTGAAAAAAACTTTTTTGATAACATCATGCATACAGTTATGAACGTAGCGGGAATAACAAAAGACAATGGTAAGTCAAGATTGGACTTGCCTGATTTATGCAACAGAAGTGAGTTGCATCTACTGAGAAACGGGAAAGTACCAGTTCCTGTATTTCGGTTGAGTGCAGATCAAAAGTCAGCATTGTTCAGATGGGTTTCTTCTGACGTTAAATTTCCTGATGGGTATGTCTCTAATATTTCCAAATCTGTTGAGAAGGGGGTAAAGTTTGCTGGGATGAAAAGCCATGACTGCCATGTGTTTATGCAATGATTATTTCCATTTGCATTTGCTGAACTCTTGCCCAAAAATGGTCATGAAGCTATTGGAGGCATTGGTGCTTTTTTCGGGATCTTAGTACACGAACATTATCAGTTGATGTAATATCACAACTGGCATTGAATATTCCAATATTGTTGTGCAATTTGGAAAAGATCTTCCCACCATCATTTTTTGATGTTATGGAACATCTTCCTGTTCATCTCCCACACGAAGCAGAGCTCGGTGGACCCGTTCAGTACAGGTGGATGTATCCGTTCGAGCGTTTCATGAAGCATCTTAAGGGTAAAGCCAAAAACCTAGCTAAAGTGGAAGGCTCAATTGTGGCGGGAAGCTTGACGCAAGAGACTTCACACTTCATTTCATACTATTTTGCACCGAAAGTACGAACACGCAAAAGAGCTACTCGTCGATATGATGATGGAGGAGTTGACTATACATATGCCGTTGAAGGTGTACCTGACATATTCTCGCCGATCGACGTCTTAGTGGAAAACTAAAAGAAGTTTGGTGGTCCAATGAAAAAGATTATCACAGTGCACATACGTATATCATGTTAAATTGTGAAGAGTTGTCATCGTATGAAAGGTACTTTTTAATTAATAATATCTTTATATGAGTTGTCAGTATTAATAACTATTTATTGTTTTCTCAGCACATTTGTTGTTGAGGTTAAAGAATGCATATCTGGGGTTTCTGAAACTGAAATCAATGATCGTAAAGATCAACACTACGCCCAGTGGTTAAAAGGGCAAGTACGTATAAAATTTTAATTAAAAGACTACTTTAATTTGCTATATATCCAAATCAAGAAATTAAAGCAAAATTTTTTCTTATTAGGTGGACCCGAATGATCCGGATGAATTTCCAACATGGTTCCATGAGTTACTACTAGGTCCGATGGCAAAAATAACTACAGCCTCCATGTATTTCACTCGGGGCTATGTTTTTCACACATACCGTCACGGTGCAAAGCGGGCGACAACTAACTATGGAGTTTGTGTGAGGGGTGAAATAGATTTTTATGGAGTTCTGCAAGAAATAATTGAAGTAGAGTATCCTGGATTGTTAAGGCTGAAAACTGTTCTCTTCATATGTGATTGGTTTGATCCAACTGTTGGAAGAGGGGTATGTCTAAACAAGTTTGGAGTTGTTGACGTGAACAAATCACGACGGTACAACAGGTTTGAGCCATTTATATTAGCTTCTCAAGCAGAACAGGTAACGTTTCTGTCATACCCTCGAGTTCGATCAACAGGAATTTCATGGTTAGTTGTAGTTAAAGTGGCTCCGAGGGGCAAGATTGTAGGGGTTGAGGATGTTCCACTTCAATAGGACACTTGCGTAGATCTGTCTGAACCAGATGTTGATGAGGAGATTTTCTTAATAGACCCTCGGAACAGGCAAGTTGAAGATCTTCCCGATGATACAGAAGAAGAAGGTGATGATGAGTTTGCTGAAACCGATGATGACGATTTGGCGGAAGACGACGGTGATGGTGATGAAGTAATAGAGAAAGATGAATCTGATTGAGTTTCATGCATTGTATTTAGTGAATGTTTGTTATTATGTAATTTGTAACTTTGTTTGTTTGAATTTTTTAAATGGAAAAAAATTGGATTTTACGACGGTTTTACGACGGTTTTTATAAACCCTAAACCCTAAGTCTAGGTTTTAAGCCCTGAATGAATAGGGTTTAAGCATTACGACGTCTTTACGATGATCAGTCGTAATATCGTCGTAATATTACGGCGATTTTACGACGAGTACACTATTTCGTCGTAAAATCGTCGTAATGTTGAAATCCAAGAATTTGAATCTTTTATATATTATTGGTTGTAAGGTATTTCACAAATGTTTTTGATTGGTTATCTTATTTTATATGAAATGCTATCAATCTGATCAAAATCAAAAATTTGAAAAAAACATACATATTTACAAGTTCATGCATGTTTTCGTAAATGTTAAGTGAAAGGTTATATATTAGATTACGGAATTTCAATATTTACTATCTCATGTCATAAATCCATCATACATGCAAAGTTGTAAACCTTTTGTTATATGTTAGGATACAATAACATTTGCATTGTTCTTTATGCAATATCCCTTTTTTAAAATTTAGGGTTTAATAACTTTTTAAAAAAACATCGTAAAAACCATCGTAATATAATCGTAAATTTACGACGGTTTTACGACTAAGTTCTCTAAAACCGTCGTTGAACCGTCGTAACGTTTGCACCGGATAGGCTCTTGATCCGAGGTACGAGGTTATAAATGTTTAGACGTTACGACCGATTTACGATGATTTTGGGTAAAATCGTTGTAAAACCGTCGTAACGGTCAAACGCTCCCATCATGACACGTGTCATGTCATGCAGTGGACCGACTGTTTTACAACCAAATCGTCATAAAATCGTCGTAACGTTACGACGATTTTACGACGATCACAAAATCTATATAAGGGACGCGAGTTTTCCCCCATCGTCGCTCATTCCTCTCTACTCCTCTCTCTCTCTAAAAGCTTTCTCTCTCTAACTCCCTACTCTCCTAAACCTCTCCCTTACTACCTACTCTCCCAGCCAAATACTTGTAAGTTTTTTTTTTAAAATAATTTCATTACAGATTCTTTTAGATTTAGGTTCGGAATTTAGATTTAGGGTTTAGGGATTTAGATTTAGGTTTCGGAATTTAGATAGGCTCGGATTTTATAAATAAATATTTGATAAATTAGTAACAAATCTTTTTTAATTTTGTAGATTACGTTGCTATGGCTCCTCGGGCTAAGATGTTTCACTACCGACAGCTGGTAGATTCTGACGGTACGGCCCCGTCTACCTCGGCGACCGGATCAGTCGTCCCGGAGTCCTCGGGAACACAACGGACGGTTTCCCAACCGGTCGTTGTACCGCAGCCCGCACCGCCTCCACCACCACCAGCCGAACAGTGGCCCCCGCACCGGCCGATCCTGCAGCTGATCCGATCCAACCTGTACCGTATACCTAGTTTACGGTACAGGATCTTCTGGCACAGCCGGGTCGTGAGAGTGTGAACAAACTCGGCCCGGATCGAGCCCCGGGAACATATTGGTATGAAAATTTTTTTTTAAATATTTTTAAAAAAATTAATATTTATAATTTTTTGAAATTAATTTACTTTCTCTTTTTATTTGACTAGGTTTACGACCGACAATGCAGTCGGTCGTAACGTTGCAGATATCATCAAGGGGTTTTTCGTACAACCCCATACCAGCTGGAAGAAGCTGGATCAGGCCACATTGACACTTGGTTCAAGTATTTTGCGGTAAGTAATTTACAATTTTGTTTAATTTTAATTATTATTTTTTACTTTTACAATAATTACTAACTTTTTTGTTTTTTTTAGCAAAACTGGCATTGGAAAACATCCGCACACGGACGTGTGGAGACGGCTTTCAAGGAGAAGGTCAAATTCCGCCTCAACAACACCGTTTCCGACTGGAAACGGAAGTGGGAGGTTGACGGCGACAAGGCCAAGCCGGCGCCTATGGCCAATTCCGTCTGGCGGGGTCTTGTCCAGTACTGGTTGGATCCGCACAACCAGACTACTGCCGCCAAGTGTTCCGGATCTAGGTAAGTTAATTCCCTTAATAATTACATTATCTGTTTTTCTTCTTATAACATATTCTAATGAAAATATTTTTCAGGAACGCTACTGACGATGCGGGAAATCGGAAGAACGTCTTACACACTTCCGGCCAGATTTCTTTTGCCGGAAGACGCCTTATGATGGTAAGTAAATTAAAATTATTTTTTTGTTTTTAAATAATTAACCCTTATTTGTCTTATAAATTTTTTCATTTTGATTTTGTAGGTCGAAGAAAACGGAGGAGAATTTCCTCCGATGACGAAGGTTTTCGCCGAGACGCATAAGAAGCGGAACGGCGAATTCACGGATCCTCGGGCGGAGAAGATCTATAACGCCGCATGTGCGGCGATCGAGGAGCGGCAGACGCAACTGACTCAGCAGGCGCGTCCAACGTCTCCCGGAGGTAGCTCGGTCCAATCGACCCCGGCGCTGACAGTGGCAGAGATGGACCATATATTCGAAGAGGTAAATTCAATTAATATATTTAATTAATGTAATTTTAATTTTTAATTGAATTTCTAACCATAATGTTTTTAAATATTTTTAGGTTGCCCCAAAGAAAAAGGAGCGGGTATTAGGGATGTGATCTATCCGTGATACCCCGAGAGCTACGGCGACTGGTCACGTTCGGGTCCCGGATCCGGTTATCCGCCAGGAGATCGATCAGATGCGGACCCGTTACGAGACGAGGATCGACCAGCTGTACGGTCTCTTCGAGATCATGGGAGCCGACAACCCGGTGCTTATGGCGCAGTTGGACAGGTTGCAGGCTGATGGGGTTGTCGGATCGTCTGCCAGGTTATCTACTAGGAGGCAACCACCGGTGCAGACGGACGAGGAGATGTTCCGATCTCTCGGGGTTGAACCTCCTAGAGCCGGAGATCAGGTGCCGGAAGCCTCTAACCGAAGACCCGGCAAAGAACACGTCGAGGACGATGGAGAACAGGCCGATGACGGGATCAACGATATAGGTTTAGATTTAGATTTAGATCTTTAGGGATTTTTTGTAAATACTAAATTTAATTTTAATTTGAAACTTTATTAAATTTTAAATAGTAAATTAATTCTTTTTTAATTTAAATTTTAATTCGAAATAAATTTTTTTTATTTTTAATTAAATAAAACGTCGTAAAATCGTCGTAAAATCGTCGTAATATAATTATTATTGGTTTAAAAAATCGTCGTATACTCGTCGTAAATAGTACGACGACGTTACGACCAAACTTTACGACGACAAATACGACGACTATACGTCCGTTTTTTACGACGATTTTACTACGAAATGATAAAATAATTTACGATTGATTTACGACGAATTTTGTCGTTGTATATTTTACGACGATCTGACGTTGATTCTTAACGACGAAATAACGACGGTCCAGGCGAAGACCAAATCGACGCAATTAGATGTAAAATTGTCGTAAACTGTACGACGCAATTACGACGTTTTGTTTCCCTCGATGTTACGACGAAACGAAACCGTCGTATATTATACGACGATTTTACGACGATTTGTCTATTACGACGATGAGTTTACGACGATTTTAAAATCGTCGGTAGGCCGTCGTAATGGCCCTTTTAAGATGAAATAACGACCATTATGGCTGTTGTAAAATTGTCTTTTTCTTGTAGTGCATGTCGTCTGTCTATCCTTGTAGATGGTCCGGCTCTAGGGTCGCAGCATGCCCAGGAGAGATGGCTACTCTCCCCGCAATGCTCGCACGACCTCATCTGTGACTGATGTGTCCCTCTTTTTCGTGCCTGGACCCTTACTCTTAAGGGTTGCGTTGGCATTCTGCCTGATTCATGTCTTTCGGGGTAAGATTGTCTACACCCTGACTCCGTTCGCTCTGTTTCTTCACTTGCTTCCCTTTGATTTTTTCCTGTGTTAACTCCTTCAGTACTTCCCTCGTTCGGTTGTGTTTCATTTCTTCTTGGTTCTTTCCGGTTCTCTTGATCTAGCAAATCTCTGTATCTTCGAGTTCTAACTTCCGTCTATACCTCCGGTACCACTTTATCTTCTTCTTCGTGATTTCCTTCATTTATTTGCGGGACTACCGCATCCCCTTCATCTGGCTGGTTTGTTCTTGAACTTCCCTCATCACTTGGTCTTTGGTTTTCTTGCAAACTTTGGTTTCCTCTTCGATCGGGTCTTCGGGATAGATTCCATCAATCTATCAGGTGCGTTTCTTTGTCTGCCCAAAGTTCTTCATTTGTTTGGAGTTCACGTGCTCTGGCTAACATGGCTTCGCGGTATGGATCCTCTGAAATTCGAATATGGTCCCATAAGGGTCAGCATAGTTGTACCAGTCTCCGGACTTCATTTCGTTCTGCCCAAGTAAATTGATCTTCCCATCCTTCGGTCCCAAGTCCCGTCATAACTTGTTGCATCCGCGGACTATGCTACGATAGGAGCTGTCTCCTCATTGTCTCCTCTATTTTTTTTTTTTGTCTTTGGCTTGATGGCCCCAAGTTATCCCTTCCTTCTTCAGCCATTGTTGGCTGTATAGTTCCACACCTCCCATCACTTGATAAAATTTCCTCCCTTTGGTGTACAATCTCTTCCCGCACTGGCTCTTGTACTATATGTATCTCCGGGGGGGGGGGATACATATACCTGCAGCTCACCGTAAAGACATAGGACGTCCAGACTGTGGGCGGTTCCTCCGGTTCATTGGTATCTGAGTCACTTGTTGTCCACATGCCGCTGCTTGTGGACCATATGCTAGAACTGCTCAACATGGATGCCGTGCTGTCTGATGGTATATCCACGATATCGGGTGGGTCTGGCATCATAATTTCCACATCAGATTATTCGGTTGGTATGACCGTAAATCCCGCACAAGGCTGTGCCATCTTCACTTCCATTTCCACTTCGGGCCCTTGCGGTATGGTCTTCATGTCTGGGTCCAGGTCAAGTCCCTCCATTTGTTGTGCATAACCCTCGGCTTCTGATGGATCCGATTCAAACGATGTGTCTGAATCGATCATGTACACTTCAACCACTGAATCAGAATCATCACTTGACGAGTCAAGTTCATCCCGAGTTCGGATTTCCTGTTCCATAAAAGGTTGGGAATCAGTTTTCGGATCGTCTTGCGGAACCAGGTGTCCACTCCGGATCATGCTCGTATCTTCCTGGTCGGCTCGGTATTGCCTACAATCGCACATTAGATAAGGTAATTCCCTAAAATTTCTCACCCCACCTAATCTAATGGCAATCAGACCTCCAGATTCCTACTTGTGTTAGGCGACTCTTTTTTTACTCTATATAATCCTTAAAACCTCTTACTCATGTGTCTCATCTTCATAAACCTCTTTATGGACTAAATCAAGCACCACGAGCTTGGTTTGACAAATTCAGTACATATTTGCTTGAGTTTGGTTTTGTCTGCAGTATCTCCGATCCCTCTCTGTTTGTCTATATGCAAACTAGATATGTCATTATGTTACTTCTCTATGTGGATGACCTGATTATTACCAGTAACAACTCCACAGCAATGACAAAACTCCTTTAAGAACTGAACAAACAATTCTGTATGAAAGACATGGGTCAGATGCAGTACATATTCAAGCTCCTTTTCATCAAAAGGGTCTGCTTCTGTCCAAACAGAAATATGCATAGGATCTATTAGCTATTGCTGGAATGAGCGACTGTTAACCTATGCTTACACCTCTTCCACTGCAGCTTGATCGTGTTCCACACCAAGAAGAAGCCTTCTCAAACCCGAAGTATTTCAGAAGCTTGGCTGGTAAACTTCAATATCTCACTCTTACTAGACCTGACATTCAGTTTGCAGTGAACTATGTTTGTCAGAAAATGCATGCTCCAACAACTTCTGACTTCATTTTACTTAAGAGGATCCTACGGTATGTAAAAGGAACGGTTACGATGGGTATAAACTTCAATAACTACACCGACTTTACTCTAAAAAGGTACAGTTATAGCGATTGAACTGGGTGCAAGGACACTTGTCGCTCTACTGGCGGCTTCTGCACCTTTTTGGGAACAAACATCATATCTTGGTCCTCCAAAAAGATCACTACAGTCTCCAAAAGTTCAACAGAGACAGAGTATCGAACACTTTCTGATACTGCCTTTGAGCTAAAGTGGATCAGCTCTCTCCTGCGGAACTTGGGAATACCAATTACCAACACTCCTGAGCTCCTTTGTGACAATCTTTCAGCAGTGAGGCTTTCAGCAAACCCAACATTTCACTCAAGGACTAAGCATTTTGAGCTTGATCATCACTATGTTCAAGAAAGAGTAGCTCTCAAATCCCTTGTGGTTCACCACATTCCTGCTCACCAAATCACTTCCGTTTGCAGCATTCAGTGATCTCAGATTCAAACTTGGTGGCCTTCCCACCTACACAAAGTTTTGAAGAGGGGAGGGGGGGGGGAGGGGGCTATTGAAGCTGATGCTTCATACTAAGCCAAATCAGCAAATGCAGGTAAAGAGTTGAAGCCCAACACTCAGCAATCATCGACATTGGGCCGAGACACTACGAGGCCCAGTCCAAATCAAATTCAAATACAACGGTCACAACAATCAGATGTGCAAGAAGACAAAACAAAAGTAGAGTCCTTGTGCAGCAAGAATACGGGGAAGATGAAGACTGCCATTAGGATCTTGAACAAGTTTGATGTGCTTCAAGATTGTGACACGTAGAGGTCTCATCCCATCTAGAGTTTATGTCTTTCTAGTATAAAAGCAAATGTAATGAAATGTAACCAAGTTAAGTGAGAACAGAAATAATATTTTCCATCTCCTTCTTCGTTCCTACATTAAGAAGCTTTAATATTTATAATAATCAAATTTATAAACAACAATTCACAAAAAATACACCTATATATAATAATTATACAGTTTATATGAATTATTATCTATCTATATATATATATATATATATATATATTTATACCGGAGCAGAGCAGATATCCGTTTAATTTTTTTTAGTATTTGTGATTTCCTCTGTTTTTAACGGATAATGAATTTTAATTTTACTCCATAAAATTACGGATATCCGGATCTTCCGAATTAAATCGTGACTAATAACGGATCGAAGCAAATCTAACCGATATTTTGCCAGTCCTACCCATTAATACTATAGCCTATAGATGTTTATTTTCGAAATTGTCATCATAAATGATAATTAAAATCAAATCAAACTAACGATTAAAGTTGGAGGATCACTTCATAGTTACTCGACTTATTATAAAAGATAGACTAATTTTCAACGTTACGTACGGGGGCTCCGAAATTTACTTGGAAACCAATCAACTCGTTTTCAGATACATTAGAGAAAACAATGGCGACGCGCGCCGTTTGCTTTATACTTTGATTCTTAAACCACAAAGAAACCTTCTTCTCTTTATCCAAAACCCTAACATACTTATATATATATACACACACGTGCACACTTATAGAATCATCAATATTGTTCATCAGAAAATACATCACTATCAAACTTTTATCAAATCGTTCCAATAAAAAAAACACACACACACACACACACATTTCTCTTCATTGGTAACACAAATGGCATCATCTCTAAGCTATGTTCACGTCTTTCGTATCGTTATAACAGTCATTATGTCACACTTTGGTCAGCTTGACGCAAGAACAAGTCTTAACGTTTTGAATTTCGGGGCAAAACCAAATGGCCTCGTAGACTCCACGAAAGCCTTTTCGGATGCATGGGACAACGCATGTGGCTTGGAAGACTCAGTCATAATTTACGTGCCAAAAGGAAGGTATTTGGTTAGTCGGGAGCTTCGGTTCGAAGGAGAGAGTTGCAGAAGCCGTGAGACAACCCTAAGGATTGATGGGACTTTAATTGGTCCACAAAATTATAGGTTGCTTGGGAAAGAAGAAAACTGGTTTAGTTTTATTGGTGTTCACAATATTACGGTACTTGGAGGTTCTTTTGATGCTAAGGGGTCTACCTTGTGGAGTTGCAAAGCTAAAGGTCTAAACTGCCCTGAAGGCGCAACGGTATGTGTTAACTTGAAATCATAGCAATGGGTTCACATTCGATGTATTTTTTGAGTTAAACCACCAAAAAAAAAATTCACACATAAAAAATAATTTTTTTTCCTATCATATGATATAATTTCTACCAAATTAGAATATAGTTTCTATTTTTAAAAGTTAACAAAATAGTTTTAAACTAAATCGTAATCCTATATTTAAAACTCCAAATTCAAAACCCTAATTCAAAATGGTGTACTAATTTAATTTTGACTTTTTAACCTCTTATTTTTTTTGGAAAACTAATAATTAACCTCTTTTTAAATTAAGTTATTCTTGCCTTTTTCTCTCTTAATTGTTCCATTAAAACCGTGTTTTCATTTGAAAAATAACACTATTATAATATACTATCAAACACTTAGAAACCAAACAAAAAAATAATCGATATATGGAGATCTAATATAAATTTAATATGATTGCAGACACTTAGATTCATGGATTCATACAACGTGAGGATAAAAGGAATATTGTCATTGAATAGCCAACTGTTCCATATAGCAATTAACCGTTGCAGAAACATAAAGATTGAAGATATCCGAATCATAGCACCAGATGATAGTCCCAACACCGACGGCGTTCACATTCAGTTATCGACTGACATCGAGGTCCGAAATGCTTCCATCAAAACCGGAGACGATTGTATCTCAATCGGACCCGGTACAAAGAATTTGATGGTAGATGGAATCACTTGTGGTCCTGGACATGGAATCAGGTATATATATCTTCAAATGATTGGCTTATACAAGGATCAAGTTTGCTATAAATTTATTTTTCTTAGCATAATAAAATAATACAAATGACGTAAACAGTAAACATAAAGATTTGTGAAAAGAAGATTTCACACAAATGACATAAATAGCATAATTTTAGAATGTTTATTTTTTTACAACATAATTTTGTTATACGGTTTAATCTTTGTGAATTTTGGTGGCTCGGTCTGCCAAGGACCGTAGTCCTGAAAACAACAACTTCATTGCCACAAACCTTACAATTCTTTGTAATAGAGTACACTATTCTGTTTTGGTTAACTAAAAGATTATAGATCCTTCTCTCAGGAAGAAATCTCATAGATTATTTTTCGCATGTGTTTTAACTAAATAACTAGATTCTAACTCCGTGCGTCCGCACAAGAATTTTTCATTTTTTATTTCTAATATAATTTTTTTAATAGAATTTTTTTGTGTTATTTAATTTATTTTTAATTCAAAATTTTTGTTATCATGTTTAAACTTTAATAGTAGAGATTTATATATTAGTAGAATAAGAATATAAGTTAATTAAGTATATATTGATCTATAATGTTAATTATGAACTTTGTTATTATGTAAATTTAGATTTACACATAAACAATCTATACATCTATGAATTAGCTAACACGTCCGTTTAGTTATCTCAAATTATTTTTTAATATTTTACACGTTTTGACAAACTAACCCGTATAAGATTGTTATTATAAATGTATAACTTTAACTTGCTTTATCATATTATTGTAAAATATAAATATTTACCAATATTAAATATTTGATGCTTTAGATGGATTGATTATAATAAAATACAATGAAATATTTGTTTACCATTTGTGCTATTATAAAAATATTATTTAAATTCAAAATTTTAAATTAAAGCTAATTTGTATTTAAAGAATTCTAAAGTAATTAAAATTATTATCTAATATTTGTAATAAAATTTATTTATAATTTTTTTTTGAATTTTATATTAATTTGAATCTAAATTTTTGTAATTAAATTTAATTAATAAAAATTTCGAATAATTTAAAAAAACTAAATTAAATATAACCTATATTGAAAGAAATCTAACAATATCTAAATTAGTAACTAATTTTCGAAATTAATTATAATATAAAATAAAATGTTATAAAAAAGTTTAAATGTGTTTGGAAATAGGCACTAAAAGTGCTTTTGTTTTAATAGAATAGATATACTTATTTATATGGTAGTTTTCGTTATTCGATTAAAACGTGTGAAAACAACATCCACTTATTTTTGTTTTTTCCAAAAGTTAATTGACCCTATATTTATTCCAGCATTGGTAGCTTAGCGAAGAACCTAGAGGAGCAAGGAGTGAAGAACGTGACCGTGAAGAAGGCAGTGTTCGTACGGACGGACAATGGGCTACGGATAAAGTCGTGGCCACGTCATAGCAATGGGTTTGTGGAAAGAGTTCGGTTCTTAGGGGCTCGTATGGTCAACGTCTCGTATCCTATCCTCATCGACCAGAACTATTGCCCTGGCGATTCTTACTGCCCTTCTCAGGTCATTTCTTCAATTCTTCTTTATACATTTTTTATATTAGTTTAGAATCTAACTAACTAGATAATTGACTCAATCGTGTATGATTCTTTTTAAAACAAAATCACGTAAACTATGAATAATATAAGTTACGGTTTCTTTGGTACATAACCAAATAGAAATGTAAGATTAGGGCAAATAAAAGTGGTGTGTTTTAGCGACTGCTAAAAAAAATGATATTACGTAAAATATTATGTCATCATATAACATACATTGTTTAAAAATCTAAAATTGATGCTATTAAAAAAAAAACAGAAAATAAATGCACTATGATATATTTCTCAATATGTCATTCGTCGATTATGCAAATATAAAACCAAAGTATGGTTATTTACTATTTAGTGATATTACTCATACGCATATTCCAAATATAAATCCGAAAATATAGCTGTTTATTTGAATGTAAAATTTATTAAAAAAAGGTTTTACAAAATGTATGGCGTTTTCGTCAAAATTAAACCTTTACAAACTTGATTTCCTAGAGAGTCGAGGGTCTTGTGGTGAACCACAAAGTGAGCCCCTCATCTTATAATTTCGTGCTGCGAATTGAGCGTAATCGGTTTCAGACATTATTGTCTTCATTATCATTTACATATCATGAAACTTATTTTAACTTAATTAGTTAATTTGTAATATGAAATTAGATTCAGGTTTATATTCTCAAGTATTATAGAACAATTTGACTGAATCTAAAATATAAAATTTTACAGGAATCAGGAATCAAAATAAACGACGTAATATACAGCGGAATTACAGGAACATCGGCCACAACGGTTGCTATAAAGATGGATTGCAGTGAGCGATTCCCATGCACCGGGATTCGAATGCAAGCCATTAATCTAAGTTATTACGGTAAAGAAGCAAAGACTTCTTGCACCAATGTTTCTGGTAAGCAACTTGGTTTGGTTTTACCCAATGGATGTCTTTGATCCACTATATTTGTTGTGTCCATACCATGCAAGACTTGTAACATAAAACATGACATTGTTTGTAAGCAAATAGTAACCAGCATTATAATTATAAGATAGACTTTGTAACCATTGTAAATGATTCTTTGTATATATATATCATCGTATGATGAAAACCAAGACCGTCTCAAAGTATCGCTAGATCTTGTTCCAATGATTTATTCGACATCTATTCATATCAAATATTAGCCATGTAGGTCCTACTTTATATATATAGCTAAAAGTTTCCTTCATACTTTTGTTTTGTAATTGAGTGGGATCCCATTGACGATCATGGTCGTAAGTCTACTGATATGTAATTAATAAAATAGGAGTCCAACAGGTTTATCCAAATGAATCACCGCTGCCATACATATATATTCTGACATTTGAAAGAGTGATCACCAAATTTTATACCTGGAAAACATCATTATGGCTGCCAACACTTTGGCCTTCAAATATCTTCTTTTTTTCTCTTTCTCCTTCTTTTCAGTCACCTCATTCAGCTTCTTCGCCAGCTGCAGAATCAGAAAATTTCAACAGGCAGTATAAAAACAAACAGAAAAATGCTAACAGATATCTGGAAAATACACGCTTCTTACAAACCTGAGTGACCAATCCAGTATGAATTGACTCAGGACTGGCCCTGATTTCATAGCCAGCTCTGGGCTAAAGCTGGTAAAGCCTTTGCTTTAGGGTGCCAGAAAATATATACAAGTTAAAGACAGCAAATTTCAGAATTTGTAGTGTAGTGCAGTAGTTTGTGTAAATAATTATAATTCTCCGAGGCGCGGATTTGATTCTTGAGGTTTTAGGTTGTGATTTTTTTTATTATGGACTAAAAAATATTGTTGGGCTTTAAGCAGCAAAATCTCACAGACTAGTCCTGCCTGAAATAATGAGAGTTTTTTTTTTAAAATGACTAAATTAGAACCATAAATTTTAAAATAAGGACTAAATCCAGTGTTCATAACATAAAATTTAATAAAATAAAAATTCTTATAAAAAAGTTTCAAAAAAAAAGTGCTAAAGTAGAACCATAAACTTAAGACAAAACTAGCTGGGTAGCTTTTGTCTTCTCTTTAGTCACTAAACAAAAACTTGTTTGTTTTATATATGGGTTTCTATCTTTTGTGTGGATCTACTAAAATTTGGGGCAAGACCAATGTTTTATTTGGCTATGTCCAGAACCGGCTTAGAATTTTTTTTTT
Organism: Eutrema salsugineum; assembly: GCF_000478725.1. Taxonomy (NCBI): domain Eukaryota; kingdom Viridiplantae; phylum Streptophyta; class Magnoliopsida; order Brassicales; family Brassicaceae; genus Eutrema; species Eutrema salsugineum. Next base: position 11,161,075 of record NW_006256342.1, read on the forward strand.
TTTTTTTTTTTTTTTTTTGAACCGGCTTAGAATTGACTTGGTAGTATGTTTAGGATAGCATATATACAGTTTATATCTAAGTTGGTAAAGATGCCACAGATTGCTAGAACACGTGGGGGTAAGGCCGTAAGGGTAAGCAATTGTCAAATTGAAGTATTGGACGCAAATATTTGGGTATGATCCGAATAAGTGCTCTTTCAATACCCACTTCGGTGGGCTGTGAGTTATTGGGCTAGTCTACAACAAAAACATGGTTAAAATAAACTCTGGGGAGAAAGAAAAATGTGTATCCGTTTTTGAAGACAACGTGATTGAACAAAAAGTTTGGTTTTTTAATAACACCTGACTTATAGTATGTTATGGATCATTTTAATATTTTATGTAGGTGTTTAACGCAATTTCAATATTTTTCAACTAATTTTTTTTATGTTTTAGAGTTGTAGGAAACATTTCAGATAATTTGGATCAAGAAATGCATTTTGAAGAAAAATTATGTTTTTGGATAAACTTGGACTGTTAGAAAGTTTTTCAGTTAAAGAAGACTTTCTTATCGTCTAATTATCTCCAAATTTAGACACAATAAAAAAAAGACAAGTAGCTTTCAAATGAAATTGAATTGGAGACATTTCAACAGTTAGATCTCTAGATATTCATGATGCAGCAATGGTAGATGATGCTGCCTTAAAGTAGATTCAAGCCAAGAAGAAGCAGACTTGGCCACGGCTGGGAGAAGAGCACCCGCAGCCAGTACAACTCGGCCCATATCCACCCATTGCAATCTCGAGAGTTACAATGACTTTTTTTTTTCTAGTTGTCGAGAAGATTTCTCAAACCAATTTCATTGATAGAAAAGCTTTTCTTCATCTATTTTCTTTACTTTTTTTCTTTCTTTTTTTTTTCTTTCAAATTGATGATGTTAAGTTCAGCTATGTTTAAGTAATTTCCTTGTTGAGTTCAGGATTCTCAAAAGAAACTCTCATCGATCGATTAACATTTAGGTTTTTAGATTAGGATATCTTTTTAAAAGCTTCTTCGTTTATTCTTATTATTAATGCATGTGTGCTTGATTTATCATCTTGCATATGCCGTCCTTAGATTGAATTAAACCCACAAAAGTCTTGGTTAATTACCGGATCTAGAGTCGAACAAGCGAAATCACTGTAAGGTGCAAGAGCACATCTATAGAGCATCGTAAGCATTGTCTCATGCACATCCAGAGACGAAAGATACTGATGGAATAGATAGATAATAATAGTTGGTTAGGATTATGATAATAGACTAGTTATATGTCCGTATATTTGTGTTCTTGAACCATAATAAAATCCTAATTAATTGCTTGATGTTATCGACCATGATGCCTAGAGAGTTTCCAAATGCCCATCGTTTTTAATCTATTGTTTACACCAATCTGCTTATTAGTTTACTTGGTTTCTTACTTAGTTTATTTTCATTTCGTAGCTATTAAATCGCGACAGCAATCCCCCACTTAAATCTGATAGGTTTATAATCAAATTAGAAACCATTAGAAATCATAAGCGCTCATGTGGATTCGATTCCTAAATATTTCTGTGTTTTCTGTGAACTTACAGCTCTATTTTAAGGTGAAATTTGTTAGGCAATACTCACTGCATCATTTATGGAAGGACAATTAGGGTGATAGGTCTAGGCTCTTAGCCAACAAATGTGTAAGACCTAATCTTATATTTGGTGAAAGGGTTTGAAGAAGAAAACTATCCATTGGCAGAGGGTTGGAGCTTCTTAACAAACATCTGAGATCATTATGGGAAGTGATTTGGTGTGACTTGGCCTTTGACGTTGCAAGTCTAGACTGTTTACTTCTCCGAGTAGTCTTCCCTTCATGTTCCAGGACATGCGGGCCTTGAACCACTGAAGAGGGCACTTGTCTAAAGCTCGGTCTTCTTCATCATTCTTTCATATGATCAAGCTCTCATTTGTGTCGGCTGATTCTACTCGTGTATATATGAAAAGCCTTTAAATAAGAGATTCACAGAGTAAAAGACACCAAAAATATCACAAGTTAATTATATCCAGAGCTAGGGGACTCTCGCACAACTAAAGAAGGGAAGGGAGCATAGCGATATCAACAAATCCAAAAGAGTAGGTAGTGTAACGAGAGAACACTTTTGATGCTTTTTTATCTCAAGAAAAAGATGTTGCACAAACGAAAAGGCAAGATGAACAAAATATATGAGAAGACCAGATAGGGAAATACATCCATTGGAGTGTTGTCATTGCATATATATGTGTTCTGGACTGATTGTTCGGTAAAGAATGATTATGTAAATAACTGTATGTGCCATGCCAGAGTAACTCTAATAAGAGATAGGTTTGTCTATAAATTATTCATAAATATGCATACAAATAGCCGAATAATGCAGTCACATAGGATTAGTAAATTCATAAAGACAGTGAAAACTTACATATTAACGTCGACAAAAAAATAGCATGTACGATTTTTTATAAGAAGTAAAATAGAGATGTTTACCGCAGTCCGCAGAGAACGGATTTGATATGGCTTTTATATGAAGATTCAGCATTAAATTTGCAGCTAAAAGGCAGCCTCTGCAGAGTACATATATTTATTTGAGTTTTTTTTTCCACAATCAACTCTGCTATTTTTTTCTAATCTATTTGATCTCATCACTGAACTCGTATCTACAATAGACAAGATGAATGGTTAATATTAAATGATCTTTTTTTTTGGGGTAAAATAATATTATTAAATGATCTTATTAATGTTGAAGAATGTTTCTCATTAATTCCATAAAGTGTGGTACAAAGTGTATATATAACACGAGATTAAGCAAAATAAACTTAATCTCTCTATACAAATAATCATATCTAACCAATATTGAACCAAAGACCTGGGTACAACCAAATCTCTAATAGATATAAAAGGCCAGCGATCCTTGATTGACTTGCTATATATCTCGAGAAAAGATACTGACTCATTTCTCATGAAAAAATACGAAATTGTACAATGTGAACGGTCTGCAACCTTCAACATGAATCTTCTTTAGTAATATTATAATATTATTTTTATGATGGTAGGTCCTAATTAGTAACAGAGACATTTTATGATTTCTTTTTTTTTACTAGTCAAACAAATACATTTTGTCTACATAAAAAGCCGGAAAAAGTACTACAATGTATTACCAATAAGTACATTCATATTGAATTGTGTTTGTAGTCAACAAATTACAATAAGAACTAGTAAATTTTTTTCTATTTGTTGACCAAAAAGAAAGGAAATATTCTTTTTAAATAAAAAGTTATTGTAAGTGAATGTCCGTCTAAATGCTAAATTATAATTCTGAAAAAGGCAAATTGATTTTTTTAAGAAAAAAATTATAATTTTTATAAATAAAATATGTTACTTTATTGGAATGGCCGACAAAAAAATAAAAAATTACCGTTACTTTATCTGTAAGAATAATATTTTGCCAAAAGCAAAAGTCAACATATGCATTAACTAAATTGCTATAATCATGCTCAAAGAGACAAAGACACATTATATAAGCATCCGAAAAACCATCTAAAGTTACAAACGTATTTAGACACTGTAAGCCATAAGCTAATCTTCATATTTTTCAGGCAAAAGAAATGGGGGCATCAAAAACGGCAATCTATATCGTTTTCGTCCTTTATCTCACATGTTAGCTCCTCTTATATATATACTTCTCTTATATATTGATTAAATCGATTTAATAGAGCGACTAAACTGTAACATGTGTTTGCTATTAATTAATAGGCATATTTTTGTTGATGAACGTTTCTAGAATTGAGGCCGGATTGAGGCCACCATGCGGCTCGTCATCAGAATTTTGCGAGTTGGAGTGTTTTAGAGAAACAGGCCAGAGAGGACAAGGGAAATGTAGGCGAGGAGAGTGTTATTGTAACAAGGCGATGCAGTGCAAGATGGACCGTGATTGTCCCGACTCTGTTAAATGCCCTGTAGACTACTATCGCTCTTGTCTTCATGGAAAATGTACGTGTATAACTGATTAATCGATTCCAAAGATAATTACAATACATTTGTTCCTCCTACTTAATCTCTGATTATATGCAATTCTTATATTCATCACCTCTTTAGATTGAAATGGCGTAATCTCTAAGCTTTGTTAACCACTACAAGAAAACAGCTCATTTCTGACGGCTAAATTCGTAAGAAATCCGTCAGAAAAGACCATTTCCGACGGATTTGTGACAAAAACACTTATATCGGTTACCACTCGTCGGAAATTCACTTCCGTCTAAAAATCGTGGGAATATTCCGATGGATAACTGTTGTCGGAATCGTGTCAGACATTTTCCGACGCTAAACCGATGAATACATTTCAGACAACTTACCAACGACTATAAGTGTCAAAAGTTTACCGACGATTGTCGGTCATTTTCCGACGGAGTTCCAATGGATTATATTACGGATTTTCGACGGATTTTTTTTATGGATTTTCGACGGATTTTTTCCTACGGATTTGTGACCAAAAATATAGTTTTAAAAATTATATATATATATATAATTCGCAATAATTATCTTTTAAATTATATTTCTTATTTTTAAACAATTAATAGATATTAAAAATATTCATTAAATTAAAAATGCCAAAATCATTAAATTTGTTTAAAACAAAAAAATAACAATACTTTTTAAAAATATAAAAACATAACTATTTAAAGTAGTTAGGTAATACGGTCTTCAAAAGTTCTTTCAAATCGGATAGCTCTTGACGGGTTGATTGGTTGGCAGCCTTAAGGTCTGCAACCTCCTTGTCACGTTCTTTAACCGTTAGAGAAAGTCTTTCCATGTCGGCTTTATAGTTTGCAGATGGGACACAATAATTTGAAGAAGAAGACTCTTGGCTTGGGAGTCCGCCTAACCCGACAAATCTACCCTTCACTTTTCAAATTTCCTATAAAAAAATTATAAAATTGTTAGATAAATAATGAATAAAGAAAAAAAATTAAAGAAAAAATATTAACTTACACTGAGAACAATATCGTTGATCTCTTCTCGGGGTAACTCGTTTGAAGAAGTCGATCCATCGAGAGTGAGTTGCGAGAGTTCCACAATCTTGTCCTCTTTCATCTTTTTGCAGATTTCAATCTTCTCACGAATCTCTAGGTCTTGGATAGCACCGGTCTTTTTGTTTGTGTGTCTCTTTTCCAAAACCACAAGAAAATCCAGAGGAATCTCAGGGGCTTCTTTCGCCTGCAAAAATTTGTAAGTAATATAGTAATAGAAAAAAATATATAATTCGTAGTAAAATATATGCATACCATTTCCATCGCTTCTCGTTCGATAGTCTTTGCGCCTCCATTGTGAATGTACATCCCTTTCCCTTTTCGTTCACTCCTTCGATTTTTCGAGTTTGTTGTTGAAAGCTTCTTTGTCGCTGTTTTATCCTAATACTCGCAGAATCCTTTCCAAACGTCATATTCAAGATCATTTGGATCTTTCTTGTGAAGCCACTTCAGCTTCTACTCGTACATGTGCTGCGAAAACTGGGTAGCGGCATACTTGTCGAAAGTGTTGAGAACATTCCTTGTATGTTGTCGGTCCCAAGTGAACTCTTGCTACAAAAAAAAAGACAAAATATGTTATGCCATTTAAAAAAAAAAAAAATCAGCAACCTACCGCGAAAGTACGATGCCATAAATCCTTTACAAGTTTCGGCATGAATGAGTATTTCTCATATGGTTGGTCCAACATGTTTTGAAGCATCTGCAGTATCGCCTTTGTTATCGCAGGCGACAACTTAAACCTGGAATATTAAAACAAAACAAAAACAAATTGTAAATTAAGAATTGTAAGCTAAATCAACTGAAATAAAAAAAAATTCAACACTTAGAGTTAATTAATATATATAATTTTTACATAAATGTATATAATTTTATATAAATGTTAAATTCTAACAAATAAAAGTTAAAGAATAAAACAAACCGGTTCTGCTTGGGAAGCAAGTATAATTGGATCATATTTATGGAGTGTCTTCTGCTATGTATTGATGTAACACCAAATTGGTCGTGACGCACACCATTTCCAACTACTGGATTATACCAACCACATAAAAATGCAACACATCTCAGGCCGAGCATTCCCAGATATTTAACATCCAGAATCTCCCGTAAGACACCATAATAAACAATATCACCAGATTGAGTAGATACACCATAATCTGAAGTTGATCTGCTCCTAGCATCCCCAAGAATCTTAAAAGTGTAGCCTCATGTGCTATACATTACATGTGATTGTACGGAAGATAGTGAAAAACATACTAATTCATCTAACCACGTTGAAATGATCGACCATTATCTTTCTCTGTCATAACCTGCAAAAGAGAGTTGCATATAATTTAATAAAATCATTAAGTTGATGATAAAAATCAATGTAATTATAACACTTACGTAATTTCTCAACCAACGTGAGAACTCTTCCTGTTTGAGTTCAATCAACTCGTCATCTGTTTTGTGTGGATATGCAAAACGCTGATATGACATATAAATCCTGGGAGAATACACCATATAAAACAACTAGGAAATATATACAATTAAAAACCAATTATATATAAGCAACAACTCGTTTAATATAATACATACCTCTCATATTCTTGAACTTCTTCACTGTTTGTGAGAATATACATTTGCAAATGATCTCGCTCTTGTGTCGAAAGTCTTCGTTTCTTGCCTTTTCCACTGAGTCGTCCAATTTGTAGGAAAATATTGGGAACAATGACCGGATAAAAAGGTGTATCACCTCCATCATCATGCTGAGTTGGTCTACGAATCTTTGTTTTGACCTCTTTTGTAAAGTAGTACTCGGCAAAATTTGAAGTTTCTTCATTAATGCTCTGTGCTACAATAGAACCCTCCACTCTGCTCATATTTTTCACTTTTTTTTTTTAAATGAAACATATACCGTTCAAAAGGATACATCCAACAGTACTGAACAGGTCTCCCAAGTTCTGCTTCTCGAGGGAGATGAATTGGTATATGTTCCATAACATCAAAGAATGAAGGAGGAAATATTTTCTCTAAATTACAAAGTATTACAAGTATATTGCTCGCAAGATTCCGGATACCATCCAATGTCAAAGATCGTATGCATATATCTCGGAAAAGGCACCAATCCCTACAAAGTATATAATAAAAATAAATTAAAAAGTAATTAAATCTTAACACAATTAGTATATATATACAAATAAAAATAAAAATTAAATATAATTAGTATACCTGCAATTGCTTCATGGACATTACGTGGTAGAAGATCTGCGAACGCAAATGGAAGTAGACGCTGCATCACAACATGACAATCATGATTTTTCATTCCGAAAAACTTCTTTTCTCCATGATCAACGCAGTTACGAAGGTTAGATGCGTATCCATCTGGAAATTTAACATTATCGGCGATCCAGTTAAAAAACTCAGCCGTTGAGGGTTCATCTAACCGAAAAACAGGAACTGGAGGCTTTCCGCTTGATGAAACATGTAGTGCCTTACGAGCACAAATGTCTGGCAAGTCCAATCTAGACTTCAGATTGTCCTTCGTCTTCCCTTGGACATTAAGAATGGAGGTTATTATGTTGTCGAAAAAATTCTTCTCAATATGCATGACATCTAAGTTATGCCTCAACAAATGATCCTTCTAATAAGGCAAATCCCATAATACACTTCTTTTGTGCCAATTGTGGTTGATGTCAGAACCATCAACAAGTTGATGCCCGCTACCACCACACTCTATGGTGCTTTCTACACCGAAATCTTTGAACTGAGTTAACAAATCTTCTCCATCTACCTCAGGAGGTTGATCATCAAACACTCGACGGTTTTTACTAAACAATGTGGTGCTCCAGCGGTAAGTATGATCTCTTGTTAGAAATCACCTATGACAATCAAACCAACAAATTTTTTTTTCGTGCTTCAATTGGAACGCATCTGTGTTATCTTGACAATACAGGCAAGATAACTTTCCATGCGTTGTCCAACCAGATAGCATGCTATAGTTGAAAAATCGCTAATAGTCCACATCAGTACTGAACACATGGTAAAATTCTGCTGACAAGAAACATCAAACGCTTGAACACCATGCTCCCATAATATTTGCAACTCATAAATTAGTGGCTGCAAAAACACATCAAATGCTCTCTTCGGATGCTCTGGTCCAGGAAGAACAAGAACTCTCGGTTCATGCATAAAGATGGTAGCAAATTATAAGGTGTTACAATTACTGGCCACAACGAATACTGTCTTCCATGCTTTCCAAACGGGGTTGAAACCATACATACATAATCCAAGATATATGTTCCTCGCCTCATACGCAAAATTGGGATAAATGGATTGATAATGTTTTCATGCATTTGCATCTGAGGGATGAGCAATTTCTCCATCCAAAGTGTGCTCTGCATGCCATCTCATTGCACTTGCTGTATGCTATGACTGATATAACATCTTAAGTCTCTCTGTTAACGCTAAATACCACATCCGTTTATGTGGGACTCGCACTCTTCCCTCTATATCCTTATACCGAGGTTTACGACAAAATAACATGTTGAACGGTCTGCGGTCTCTCTCCAATAGAGCATACAGTTATCGATGCACATATCTATCATCTGATACGGCAATCCAAGACCACAGACAAGTTTCTCTATCTCATAATATGATACTGGTGCAATATTATTTTCTGGCAAATTGTCTTTCACAAAATCAACTATTGCATCCACACATTCTTTGCTCAAATGAAAATCCGTCTTTATACCCATCATCCTAGTTGCAGCTGATAAATGGGAATGTCCACCTGTACAACCATGATACAACGGATTTTTAGCAGCGTACAACATATCAAAGAACCTTCGAGCTTCTAAATTAGGTTCTTCACCTCTATTTGCATACTCTGCAGTTGATGGTATACTTTCACGAAATGCATCATTCACCATTTGAACGTGACCAACGTTCACCATCTCAACATGACCTACATTTTCTACTTCCATTGCAGGTTCTTCTAAGCTATCCCTGATATTTTCTTCACTAGTACTAGCATAATTAACCATTTAATCATTTTCTCCATGATAGTACCAAATCTTGTAACCTGGTGCAAATCCATTACAATATAGGTGTGACCATACTTCGTCTATCATGACTGATCTACGATTCCAACAATTAGTACATGGACAATAGATTTTACCAGATTTTTTGGCTTTTTTCTGCGTACTCGCAAATGCCATGAATTGCTGTATGCCTTGTTTGTATTCTTCCTTAATAAGACCTGTATCTGGAATTTGATAAGGCTTGTCCATCCATGATTGAAAATAATTAGAAGGATCTGAAGAAGACATTATAGATAGAATTTTTTTTTATTGTGAGAGTAGTTGTAATCCGTGTTCAAAAACACAAGCACCTAGGTGACTAAACACCCGCTTCGATAATCAGCGGTGAAACTCTGCCGCGGTCAAACAAATCAGTTTAATACCAATTATAACCAATTAAAAATATAATATTTTAAACTATCAAATAAGCCTTTGATGTTTTGGGAAGCTCACCTGTGGATAATATTTAATTGAGCAAAAATGAGTATTTATAGATCATTTTAGTTACCTTCTCCTTTTTACTAGCCGATGTGGGATAAAAAATATAGTTGTCGGAAATCCGTCAGACTTCCATCAGAATTAGTCTGACGAAAAATGTTGTCGGAAAGTCGTCAGAATTTTCCGACGGAATTCCTACGGACCATGACATTTTCAAACGGATATGAATATCTGTCTAAAATTCGTAACAGTTTCGTAGGAATTATGACCGACGAAATAGTTTCTCGAAAAGTCGTCAGAAATTTCAGACGATTTACCGACGAATTTTATTCCGTCGAAAATTTCTGACAGATTTCCGACGGACAACATTTTCGGCCAAAATTCATCAGAAATTCATTGGAAATTTCCGACGGATTATGGCTGTGAGAAATACCATTGGAATTGCCCCTGTTTTCTTGTAGTAAACGTCTTTAGTATTGTTATAACAATCATTATGTCAAAATTTGATCAGCTTAACGCAAGAACAAGTCTTAAAGTTTTGAAAGTTTGGGGCAAACCAAACATCGTAGTAGACTCTATAAAAGCCTTTTCGGATGCATGGGACAACTGATGTGTGCGTGGTGTGTAGAGAACAAGTTTTACTTTTAATAAAATAATGAAGCTGCAAGTGCAAACTGATCAATTGTATTATTTAGGGATCGAATCCACATGTAATCAAGTTTTTTTCTGAAAAACCTTTTGAAAGAGATTCAGTAAGGAAGTCTAGAACTAACTAAATTTAAAAGGGTTTTTGGTGTCACGAAAAAATTAAATCCTAAACTAAAAGGGAAAAAAGATCTTTAAAAAATCGATTAAGATAAGAAAATAAAAGTAAGATTGCTTGAAAGAAAATCGGTGACAGACTATAAAAACGCGGCACTGAGTTGTTTAGGATATCTCTAGGGTATGATCGATTCAAAACATGCTAAAAACAAATAAAAAGATCCTAGCTAAAACTCTTAGAACTCGAGTACGGTTGTATGACTAAGTCACTCTTGTGATCATAACCAACTGCCACCCATGACCCTGACCAGTAGCTTTCGTCGCTGGCTCTGGTAACAGGCGCACATAATAGTTTAAACAAGACACATCTACATTCACAAATCACCCATAGGTAGCTTTCGTATCCTATGGTAGAATTGTTCTTCTCAAACTATATCAGACAGATAATGAAAACTCTCGCAACACTAAGTACCTAAATCAGATTATAGTTCATGACGCTACTCTCATACATTAAAAATAAGTTTAGAAGAAAAATTTCTAGGATTCAGCTTAATAGCTCATGCAATCTTCATCGAACATATAGATCCTCATCGATTAATTCCTTAAATCCAACAAGTAATTACTCAGATATAATTAAAGAAAGCAAAAACATTATAGAAGAAAGCTTTGAAGAAATCAATACTGAAAATAAATAAAAAAGGGTTCAAGAAGTAGATCTCTATCTCGCTAAACCTAAACGTACTAAGTATGAAAAAGTCTAAGACAACTTTTGAGGTACTAAGAGATGTAATCTAAGCACATGGTTTAAGGTTCGTAAAACATGTATTTATAGGTCTTCAAGACATGCTTCGTCACCACTTAGGATTTCTTCGAAGACAGGTATCAAACATGCTTGAAAGCCGCGGTCAGGAGCTCTCTGGCCATGGTGAATCATGTGTTGGCTGCGGTCAGGATGGCTGGCCGGCTGCTTGAATGGACTTCTTGATCTTCGCATAGCTTTTGATTGAACCGTTGGATTGTCTTCATGTCAAGTGTGCTGGAAATCTAGCTGATCCATATTTAAGGTTTCCAAATTTGAGCTGGATCAGATGGTGAGAAAGTCTTCATTTGAGGGTGAACTTCTGACAGTTTGACTCTGAGCTGAAAATCTAATCTTCTATCCATTTTGCAAAACTTTTGTCTAACTTTTCTGAAAAGAGTCTTGAGACTACAAATTGTTGAAAACCATAATGAAAACACTCAAAGATAATAAAAAAAATTAGGAAAGAATTTAAAAACAATCTATAAAAGTGGTCAAATACGGTGTTATCAACTCCCCTAAACTTATATCTTTGTTTGTCCTCAAACAAAACAAAAATCAATGGTAAAAGGAAAACAAAAATACAGAATGCATAAATCTCAGAGACATGTACCTCCAAACTATGACCATTGATCATACATCAATCGCAACCTAGTCTAGAAAATTCTCACCAAAACACAAAAGACACTAGTCCACGGTTTTCGTCATGCAAAATCTAAATAATCTAGATCTAGATTCCAGTAAACTAGTTCTCTACATTCATTAAGTGTATAACGTGAACTTCTCATCAAAGACATCATTCAGGGTAGACGGTGTTTGGTATTAAAAGCTATTTTGGTGTGGAGTTAAAGTGTTTAGGATTACCTGACGATCTGGAGGATGCTAGATATTTTGCAAAACCGCAAGAGAGAATGAATCTATTGATGTCCACAACTTTCAGTCACTTCTCCTTACTAAGTGTTGTTGCACAATCCTTCCTCTTTTGGTGTAAGCTGCTACTTCCCCTAGACTTAGATCTTTTCCGGGAATCCATAAGATAATCTTCCGGGACTCCAAATAATCGAACCAAAATTTTCCCCATAGAAAAAATCGATCCTCTTAGACTTTCTAGGGCTTTTACTCCTTTTCCTTTCTGATTTTGTTTTTGATTTTTTTTTATTAATTAGAAAAGGGAAACACCTTATATTGAGAGAGAGAGTCTAAGGGACGAAAGTATACCATGTTTTTGAAGTTTTTCTTAGGCAAACCAAGTTTTCTTCCCTGTTGAATCAATTCCAGAGATCGAAAGCCTTAGTCTTTAGTGACTGAAAACTGTGTTATTCTTTTTTCTCTCTGGAGCTTTTGCACATATCTGCATATATGACAATGAAAAAAAAGAATGCATTTAGTTTTAAAAAGGTTGGGTAAGATGAGAACTAGCTAAAGATGAACTAGTCATTCAGGATCAACAAAGAGTGGTAAAAAAGATACAAAGAATCAATACCGGAGATTGAAGCTTTGCCACAAATGACACCTACCCAAAACGATTACATACATGAATTTTGAGGGCTTATGTGGGAGTTAAACACAATCAAGACAACATTTAGTTTCGGCTTGGTTAAATTGAATCGACCATTCGGTCTATCGTAATTTGGGTCGTTTTACAGTATCTGCTGCGCTTCGGTTCAGCCCATTTTCGGAGAAATCACAGAATTGGGCTTTCCAAAGCCCAATTTTGGCACTTGGTCTTTTTAGGCAGTTAAACTCGTGAAGGTGAAAACCGACCCCAACAGTTTGCCCCCCAGTTTGTCAGTTTCGTATACGAAGATGACGATGTTAAATTCGCGAAACCGAGGTTAACTGCTGAATCGCCAAGGCGACAGATGGCTTTTGGCTCGGCTCGTTCCTTTTTGTTTCTTTTTTTTTGTTTTTTAAGTTTTGCCGAGCCAAATTTGACAGAAATGAGACTTGCTGATCCAAAGGTGTGCGTTTTTTGACGAACCAAGCCGAGATGACGATGTTGCTTCTGTTTTTACCGAGCCCAAGTCGATCGAGGTGAAGTCGTACCGTGGAATTGCCGAGGTGAAGAGATTCAGGATGTTTTGTTGCCAAACCGAGGCAAAGAAGAGATTAATGCGGCTGATGTTGTCGAGCCGAGCTATTAGGGTTGACTCGGCGACCTGCTCGCGTCGAATAAACAAGTTGACAAAAATTATCAAGATGAAGAGTTTCCGAGGTGAAGAGAGTGCTGAGCTATTTTTGGATGAAAAGATGTCGAGGCACAAAGTTGCCGAACCGAACATGCAAAATTCTCTATATATCTATATATATATATATATACATTCCAGACTTGGGTTTGGGCCTTAAGAATTGTTTTTGCTTCCCTAAGCCCATTGTGGTTCGCTGTTTCCCTCGGCAAAGCATCCCCCACACGCCTAAGTCTCTATATAAACTCGAGCCCCCTTCTCATAATCTTTACTTCTCAAAATTTTTCAAAAGTTAGCTCTCTCCTTTCTCCTTTCTGATCTCTCTCGTTTTTTTTTTGTCAACTCTTCTGGTCCGCCGCACAACCTAGGGTTTTCATCCGAGGTGCGGCGAGTTCTTTGATGTTTTCGATTTGCTTATGAGTTTTCATATCCACCTTCAAACTTCCTGATCCTCCTCAGACATTCTTTCTCGTTTAGATCCATCTGTCTTTTCAGATTATCTTCCATGATCCGAGATGTCGAACCGAACCGAGTCGAGCAATTCTGCTGTTTCTGCAAGTTTCGCTTCGTGCATCAACCGAGATACGAAGGATCTTGCGGAGAGCTTTTTGATGGTTTGTCTCCTTGGAACGCCGAAGCAGCGAATTCTTTCGTGTCGTAAAGCCCGAACCCGAGGACTTTGATTTTGATACTATCGCAGCTAGACAAGAGCCCGAAATCACAATGGCGAAGCTCGGAGCTGGTCCCTCGAAACCGCAAATCTCTCGGAAGTCAAAAAAAAAGAAACCAGATCCTCCCAGTTCGTCTCTTTCGACTGAAGAATCATTAAGAAGGCTGATGCAACGTTGTGGGATTTACGAGGTGATAGAGTTTGTCGCGCCCGAGCCTTTTGACCAAGCCGACGATCCCCCACCAAACCATTTTACGGTTTATGAAAGTTTCATCGAGCTGTGTTATTTGTGGTTTTCGTTGCTCGAGCCGATACTGTGATATCTCTGGTTGCACGGGATTTCCTTGGGACAGATCATGCCGCGAGGTCTCCAATATATGATCGGAATCATGGTTCATGGTTACGAGTGCGGCATCAATATTGGGGTCAACCATTTTCGTAATTTTCTGTAGATTCGATGATCTTCTAAACCGAGAAGATATTTTACCTCGAATAAGAGATCTTGGAGGATTATCAAGGGTTTTTTGAGCAAAGATAATTCTTGGGATGACTATTTTTTCTACATCCTTGTTGACGAGGCTTCCGTCGGAAACGACTTTCTTAACTTAACCAAGACGGATTTGTGATTACTCAGTAGCCAACTCGCAGTTTTTCGTTTGCTCGTATCTTTTTTCTTGATTTTGACCCCTTTTTGTGTGTTCTTGCAGTTCGCGATCCGCTTCCACTAGTTCCCCAAGGTATTTCTCAGACCAAGGAAATTCTCGCTGCTCATAAAGTTAATTGGACGAAGCATTTCTCGTTCGTGAGAGTTGAGAAAGCGAGAGCCTTACTCGTTTGAGCTCCTATCAGTTCGGATTCTTCTACTTCCTCAGACGATACGATCAGAAAGATGGTGCGATTATCTTTTCGTGATAAAAAAGGAGAAGGTCGACAAAGAGAGAGCGAGCCAAGCCCGAAGAGCGGAGAAGTCGACCGCCCAGGCCGAGCCGACCCCTCCTGTGGCCAAAGAACCGAATGTCGAGGTTGCGGACAACAACCAAGAAACTCATGAGGCTGCCGAGACGAATCCAGCCGACACTCATGTTTCGGAGAAGTTTCCCGAGATCCCTTCCGAGGTATCAGGAAAGGACACCACCGGATCATCCGAGCTTCCCATCTCCGGTGCTGAAGATCGTGTCATCGTCTTAGGTTTTCCGAGCTGGTTGAGACCTTCTGCTTTGGTCCTGATGAAGCACAAAGGTGGCTTGAACCGGAATCGTTCTGCTTCAGAAGGTGATAAGGGAAAGGATGTCACCGTGCTGTAGAAGAGACGTAACATACCAATCGATGGTGAACCCGTACCTTCTCTCATCAATGACGCCTTTGCTTCGGCAACGTTTCTGTCGAAGATCAATAACAAAGGGGTTCGGCTACCGCCCACAGATTCGCTTACGAAAGATTAATCCTATGCAAGTATGTCTAAGCGAGGCACCGAGGTAGATTCTCAAGACTTTCACTCGTTTTGTTCAAGTATTGGCTCGAGTTTCACACCTTTTTTATTATTATTTTTGCAGCTTCTGGCTTCCATAAACGAGTTGATCGTGGGATATGAGGCGGATGCTTGCAAAGATCAGCGGTGGGTTGACGAGGCGACAAAGGACACTACCATGCTCCAGACTAAACTAGACTACGCCGAACGGAAACTCTTCTCTGCCATGACACAGGCAAAGGCTCGGATTAAGGCTCTTGTGGCGGAGAAGAAGACGCTGAAGAACGAGTGCGTCAAGGCGACCAATATGGAAGTCCGGCTCGAGGAATCGAGGGCTAGGAAAGAAGCCGACGTTAATTCTTTGCAGAGACAACTGGTAGAGAAGGATGCTCTTCATGAGGCCAACATCATGAAAGCCGTAAAGTTCGCGAGGAGAGACTTAACTGAGAAGGTGCCGGGTCACTTCAACAACACGGAGAAAAATCTCAGGGACCTAACGGAGGCAAAGTAGAATGAGTTGGACCTCACGCAGATCGATGGAAACCTTCACTCATCGAGATTCTTAGGAAAGATGATGCCCCAACTCTTGATGCCAAAGAGGATAGACTGAAGCTGTGGCGAGCTGATCTAGCGGGAGCCGATGAAGAGTTTGAGAAGGTCACTGCTTGCCTTAGAGGCGAGCTAACCTTGAGTCCTGTCTCCGAGGATTCGATTATTGTTGGACTAGGAAACGAGTCGGTCGAAGCTGCTGCGTTTGGGGTTGGTATGTCCAAACCGACGGGTTCCAACCTCGGAACGCAACGACTCACCGAGCTTGTCAAGGAATAAAAACCATTCTGAACTATATTTGTTGGTTTTGTTTCTATTACCGAGCCCGAGGTGCTCGAAATGACTAATGCTTTGAAGGTAAATGATAACGATTGTAGTTTAGAACATATTGAATTGCTTGGTCTTGCATTTATTTTCCGTGATTCCAATCGTATGGTTTTTATTCTTAGAATTCGGAGTGTAAAGAGCGTTGTGAGAACGGTTCGTTATTGATTCCAAGGTATTGAGAAAAGATGTGCGATAGTGTGTATCGGATTTAAATGTTAGGATTCGCGATGTGTATCAACTTACTTATCCGTAAACTGTTGTGGGATCGATCCAAAAAATTTATATAGCGCGCTGTTATCCTGTAAAGGACGTCACTGAACCCTAGTCCATATAGGAGAAGTGGTTACAATTCGTTTAGGGAATTTGTTTTAGCTTATCTGTTGTGGCCAGCAACGAGATAGAAAATGTGAATGTACGATACTAAATGCGAGAGCTATGAGGGAAATATGTAAGAAAGTTAACTTAAGTTATAAAAAATCCGGGCAAGTAATAAAAACGTACTTTGAAAACACAAACAGAAATCCGAAGAAAACTGCATTCAAAATAATGCTTGTAAGTATAAAGGGAAGTATAACGTATACGTACCCAGTCCCCCCCCTCCTCCCCCCACCCCGGTTTTAAGAGGGGGATAGCTGAACCCATTCGAAGATAGGCTGCCTACGTAGCATTTTCAGGGATCAAGCTGTTTCGTAGTTCATGGTTGATAGGTGATGCCGCCTAATGATAATACTTCTTCAAATGCATCACATTCCAGGATTTCGAAATCAGTGTTCCTTCCATGTTTTCCAGTTCGTAGACTCCGGGTCGGCCTACCTTGGTGATTCTATAAGACCATGTTAATTGGAGGTTTCTCCCTGGGTTTCTAACCCATTTATGGCCCAAAAAAATGTAAAATTAGTTTTATAAGGAGGATCGATCCCTAATTAGGGATCACAAGGATCGATCCTCCTTGTACACGTGTCTCAATTATATTGGTCGGTGGAATTATTGGAAGAGAGTTTTTTTTCCTCTATCATTTCCTCGTTCTCTCTGACTTTTCTCTTTCTCTCCTCTCGATCACGATCTTCTGCTTCTCCAATCTTTTGCTTCTCCGATCATCGTTCCTTTTGTCCGATGAAACTCTAAACCACTTCTCCCCATCATCTTCGAACCTCCTTTCGAACCTCTCCACTCCCTCCATCTCGTCACTCACGCAAGTGTCTTCAACAAATAGCAACACGTAGTTTCTCTCCTTCTCTCCTTCTCCAATTATCTATTTTGGTTATTGTTTTTCGGTTTCGTGCAATCGAAGATCGAGTTAGATTTAGCTAGGGTTGGGGGTCGATTTGGGGATTTTTGGTTGATATCATCTTTTGTATTTCTGGGTCCATAACTGGATTATAACTTATGCCTCTACGGATTATGTTACAAGAACGATGACGCTTAGTCACAGCAGCGATTCCTCGAGATCAAGCATCAGCTCCAGGGGTCATGGTTTTCACGGCATCCCATCGAAGTGCTGCTTCTGTGGTAGTCTAACTGTGATCATGACCTCTCATACAACCATCAATCCTGGAAGGCGGTTCTACACATGCTCGAACAGCTTGGTTAGTTTATCTTGTATCTGATTTTATTGTTTCATAGTTAGAATTTTGATCATGATTTTGTTGGTTTTGTAGGAAGGAGTCCACGTTTGGAAATGGTGGGATGAAGCGATCAGTGAGGAGGTGATAGACTTGAAGGAAGACTTGAAGTCTCTCGAGGCAAGGCTACGTTATGGCCATGGTGTATCCGACTGTGTTCATATAGGAGAAGATGAACTGAAGATGTTGAAGGACTTGAGTGTTCGTAAGAGTAAGGAAGCAAAGGAGGTGAAGATAGTTGTGGCATTGGTTGTTGTCATCATATCCGTTGGGGTTTTAGTTAGTCTGGTGAAGTAAGTTTCATAAACTTAGTCTTCTTAGTTATATTAAAACATTTGTCAATGTTTGTTTGACTATGTGTATGACTAGTTTGTTTGTTTCTTGTTATGGTTGAAGGTAACTTCGTGGAAAGAGCTAAAGAGACGAGGAAGTTGTTCAGGTTAGTTATCTGATTTTAGTTTTGAGAACTGGTTAGCTTAGTTATATGAGGCATTTCATCTTTGAGTAGTGTTTAGCTATGTTTAGCAATCTAGTTAAGCGTAATAAATGCTAAGTTGTTGGACTAGAGTTTAGAAGAGTAGTAAATGGTTTGTGGTTAGAAAGGAAATTATAGCTGTGATGAATGCATGTCAAATCCGAGAGGTTGGGCATTTGTAATGAATGCTAAACCCTTTAACTTCTCTAATAAACGCTAACACACCAACTGATATCTCTTGTCGTCTTAAACACCTCTCTTTCTCATCTTAAACACCTCTCCTTCTCATCTTAAACACTATCTCTCTCATAAAACTTTTCATCTCATCTTTGCCATTGTGTTTTTTCATAATTTCTGGATATGTCTTCTTCATATCCTTTTCCTCGAACATCAAATTTTGTTGATCTATTGAACAGTCAACAAGATAGTTCATTTCCTTCTGAGTCATTTACTTGTGATCCTCTCTTTAGTACTCAACCGTGCACTGTTGAATCTACCATACGTGAAGAGACGACTGCAGGGAAAAGAGAACGTCGGCCATGGACACCATATGAGATATTTTACTCATCAGTGCTTGGCTCAATACCTCCAAGTTTCCCATTGTGTCGAACGAGCAAAAGTCTGGGGCATTTTGGACATGAATTGCAAACTATTTTTCTGCTACTCCGCAAGCTGGGGGTCGTCAAATCCAAGGGCCTATTCAGTGTAAACAGAGGTGGCAGAAAATAAATGAGCTAGTTTGCAAATTCTGTGGATCAGACTATCTACAATGGTGAAACATCATTCAACTTTTTTCTTTTTAACATTCCACATCATCTTCTCTTTCTTCAACCTAATAATTTAACATTCATTCAACTTTTATACTCTACAATAGTTTTGTTTAATAAAATTCAACACTTTACCCCATTATTTTTTTTTAAATATTTTAATATTTTGTTTTTAATTAATAATAAATAATAAATATCAATAAATTAAATTATAATATTTAAAAATTAAAATTTTTAAAAATATTTTAGTTTTTTATTTTAATTAAACTTTTCTTCAAATAATAAAAACAAAAAATAAAACTGATTATTATTTAAAAAAATTATAAAAACTTAAAATACAATACAATACATGAATAAACACACAACATAACTAAATAAACACAGATAACTTATTTAGTACAATAAACTCATCTCACAAAGACACAAACAATAAAATTCTTAATAATTAAACATTCCAATAAATCACACACAAAGGACTTTAACATCTTTTTAATAATTAAACATTCCAAATTTTGCCCATATGTGTTTGACTAAAGCTGCTTGCAATTCGTGATGTACATTTGAATCACGCAACTCGGATCTAGCACGCACATGATTTGCAAATGCAGGATTATTATTAGGATCTATTTCAATAAAAAATGGATAAAAGATATAACAAGAGTTTATTGGAGGTTAATAGGAAAAATATAGTAAAAAGATGAGTTTTTTTTTGGTATCCAAATCAAATGAACCTAGTTTCTATTTATAGAGTATGAAAAATGATAAATTTTGGTATAATTTTTTTTTAAAAAATAAAATAATTTATAACCAAATAATTGTTATCAAATAATCTGGATAAGAAAAAAATGTGGAAAATCTTAACAACCAATAACATCACAGCAAATGTCCTTATCTTGATTTTATTCCATACTAGTTTTTTAACCAACTATTATATGCCACATGTCCCCAATTTTTTTATTTTCTGCGCAAATCTTTAATTTTTTCTTACTTTTTGGCTGAGTCAACAAAATTCAACTAGTTGAATGGTTTCAACAAAATTGAACCCACGTCATTCTCAACAATTGTTTCAACTCCCCATTGCATTAATTAAACAGTTGAATAATTTTATTCAACTACCCATTGGAGATAGTCTCATATGACTCTGCAACTAGAGAAAGAGCTAGTGGAATGAACGACAATGACGTCCTCAAGCTCGCTCATGAGATTTTTTACAATGATCACAAAAAGAAGTTCACGCTTGACCACACCTGGAAAGAGTTAAGAAATTACCAGAAATGGTGAGATGGTGGAAACTCTAAAAAGAGGAGGGTTTATCAACTGAGGTTGTAGAAGAGATAAGGAATGGTGAAGAAGTTCAAAAGCGACCTTCGGGGTGTGAAAGTAGCCAAAGCTAAAGGCAAAGGGAATAAGGCCATGGTGGTGGAAGCTCCACTTGCCGCGTTTCAGAGCATGTGGACCATAAAAGAGAGGGAACTCGCGGTTAAACAGAGAATGTCTCGGAATGCTTTACTTGACAGTTTAATCGCTAAAAAAGAACCATTAACTTTGAGGGAAGAAGCCATGAAGGAGCAGATTCTTAGTGAGTTGTTGGATTAGTAGTTTGTATTTGATCTTTAACCGAAGTTGTGTTCCAGGTTTGTGTTGGTTTAGCTGTTTTCTGTTTTATTTAAAACCCTTGTCATTTCGGTATAAAGTTTACGTTTAAGTTTGTAATGTTGGTTAACCAGTTCTCGGTTTAGCTGGTCTCTGTTTTACTTTCATGTAAGATATATGTTTTACTTTCAAGTAACATGTTGATTTATTAGTTAAAAGGGTAACTTATATATGCAAAGAAGCTAACGTTTATTTCACTTTCTTTGTAGATGTTTTAGATTTCCAAGTTGATGTCGGCACAAAGAGACAAACCAAGTGAGAAGACAATACTTTTCCCTGTTTGTTGTCTTCTAAACGTTTGTATCACATCTTTTGTATCATTTGGCACATGGCTTGTTTTTATGTATCTCGTGACTCTCACTTTTTATTTGTTTGGCTTGTAGTAAACTTTCTTTTGCTTTATTAGTTTGGCTTGTATCTCGTGACTCTCACTTTGTATCTTCAATGCTCTAACCCACCGAGATAACAAATTCTCATCACTTTGATATCGTTTTTTCTTATTTGCTAATATGTTCTCTTACTCTTATTTGCTTTGATCTTCTCATCTTCTCTTGTCATCTTCATACTCTCATTACTTATTTCTCATCTTCTCATCTCCATCTTCTCATTTCATTTTCTGAGCTTTGATATTTTCTGTAATCTTTTCATCTTCTCTTATTTGCTTTGACAAATTCTGTAATCCGCTCATCTTCTCATTTCATTTTCTTTGATCATATTAATCTCTTTTCCTTTGGAAACAACTATGGCTTCTTCTTCACATCACAACTTCGATGGACCAAACGTACGACCAAGCATTGAATCAAACCTATGAAAATCTACTCATTGATTATGGTGTGAATCAAGAGCCTAGAAAGTCAAGAAAAAAGAGTTTTTATTGATAAAGACAGCGAAGAAGGCCACACAAGTTTATGGAATGACTAATTTTTTCATAACCCAACTTATCCTGCTAATCTTTTCCGACGACGTTTTAGAATGAACAAGTCGTTATTCTTGCGTATTGTTGATCAGATTTCCAATGAAATCTCTTATTTTCAACAGAAGAATGATGCTCGTAATAGACCTGGTCTATCAGCACTGCAGAAATGTACCGCAGCAATTCGCCTCTTGGCATATGGTTCTGCGCTTGATACCGTTGATGAATACCTCGGCTCGGTGCAACAACCGCTTGGTTGTGTTTAGAAAATTTTGTCGACAGAATAATAAGTCTCTTTGGCGAGAAATACCTCAGACAGCCAACACCGGAGGATCTTCAGAGACTACTTAATGTTGCAGAACACAGAGGATTTTCCGGGATGATAGGAAGCATCGATTGTATGCATTGGAAATGGAAGAATTGTCCAACAACATGGAGAGGACAATATACTTATGGTTCTGGCAAACCCACTATCGTTTTAGAGGCGGTAGCTTCATATGATCTCTGGATATGGCATGCATATTTTGGAGCTCCAAGTACCTTAAATGATATCAATGTTCTTGATCGCTCACCCATTTTTGATGATATATTAAGGGGACATGCTCCGCAAGTACATTTTTCTGTCAACGGAAGGGAATATAATTTGGCTTACTATTTCACGGATGGTATTTATCCGAATTGGGCTACATTTGTCAAATCTACTCACCTTCCACAAGGCCAAAAAGCCAAATTATTTGCGGAGTGTCAAGAAGGTGTCCGAAAAGATGTCGAGCGAGCATTCGGAGTCCTGCAGGCTCGATTTGCCATTATTAAAAAACCCGCTCTTTCTGGGATAAAGCAAAAAATAGGAAAGATCATGAGACATGTGTCATTCTCCACAATATGATAATGGAAGATGAACGAGATAGATACACTCAATATGATATTACTGGATTTCAACAAGGAGAAGAAAACAGAAGTTCACATGTGGATCAAACATATTCTACAAATATGCCTACAAATAGCGCCAACCTGATGGGGAATCGAATAGAGTTCGAGATCAAATCAACATCACCAATTGAAAGATGATTTGGTAGAGCATATATGGCAAAAAATTGGACATCTCCCACGCAACAACTAAGCTCATTTTTATAAATTTTTATATAAATTTGTTTAAAATAATAATTTCAATTATGTTTTTGTAATAATTCAGTTTTAATAAATCATTTGGTTATAATCAAATTTCTTTTTTTAGAAACCCATTTGGGTTTCTCCCAATAAACCTCACAAAACTAACAGTTTCTCCTTGGATTTCTTATTTACAGTTTAATAATAAATTAATTGAAGAGAAACCCACAAGAGTTTCTCCCAATAAACATGTTCTAAGGTCCTTCCCAATTTGCTCCCAGCTTTCATGCGTTCCTTTCTGCGGTGTTTTGAAAGTCTTTCCTCATCACCAAGTCTCCTTCCTTGAATCATCGGCTTCAGATGATTTTGTTGTAATATCTCGCCGTTGGCTGCCTACTCCGATCCCTTCTAGGATAAAATCTCTTGGACTCGTTCACCGGACCTCCGCGATTATATGGTTCGGCCCGTTAACACTTTCAACCCTCCGACTCGGCCCATTCTCTTTTTCCTTCGGCCCAATCCACTTCTCGTTTACAGGTTACTCCTCGGCTCAGGTACCCAGGGAATCTCCCGAACCAGATTGGTTCGGCTCGGTTTCTTCGTTCTTTCTGTGGTTTGGCTTGGATCTGCTGATTCCCTTCAATTTGACTTGGTTTTACCGAACCAGCTTTTGGTTCGGCTCGGTCCAAAGCAACATTTGGTTTGGCTTGGTTAAATTGAATCAATAATTCGGTCTAACGTAATTTGGGTCGGTTTACAGTATTTGCTGCACTTCGGTGTGGCCCTTTTTTGAAGAAATCGCGGAATTAAGTTTTTCGAAGCCCAATTTTGGCACTTAATTTTTTTTTAGGCAGTTAAAACTCATGAAGATGAAAACCGATCCAACAGCTTATTTTTAAGCATAAAAGGAAGATAAAATTTTATGGGAGTAGGGAGACAACGATGCACATCTAAGCAACACTTGATCATAGTTCAGGGACTAATATGTTGTTTCCCGGTATATGCCCATATTAATTAACACTTTATCTTTAAAACCTAAAGTTTTAATTAAAATTTTTAATTTTAATTGAACCAAGCTATTCTCCTACTAATTTTATTGGAGTGAAGCTGTTCTAATATAATCAGAGAACCAAGTAGATATATAAGATTGCAAGTTTATAGAATAGTCAACGTTGTGTAGGGTTATAAATCAGAACTCCTTTGAACAACTAACAATAGGAAATACAACAGAAACAATCCATACTTTGATATGGACAAAAAACTTTATAACTACTAAAAACTCAAGTCAGAAACTTAAGAACTGAAAAGTAAACTATGGGAAGTGGAGTATAAACCAACACATGTCAAGACATAATCTGCGATATTTTTAATAACACAGATTTACAAAATATATCATATAGTAGATACTCTATAAATTAATATTTAATAAATTAATAAATTCGATTAACTAATAAATTTATTTTGTTATAAATTTAAATTTTGATTAAATATTTTTTTTATAAATTAATAACTCGTTAAACTAATAAAATTTGAGAGTTCCAACATTATTAATTTAGAGAGTTTTTACTGTAAATAAGTTAAATTGTCCTAATCCAGCTTTATTACCATTAAATTTTTTTCACTTTTAAAGATGATTACCGGCGTTTACACGCGGTTTATTTTTTTAATATACATATTTTTAAAATTTTACAAACTATTGAATTGATAAGTAAATCTTTCTATATCATCTCTTTATAAAATTAGTTAAAACAATTGTGTCATTTTGAATATTAAATTACTCTTTAACCTATATATATATATATATATATATATTACATGTAGTTAAGTCATGATCACTTATCCATATTCTTTTGTGTATCTATTTTTTTGCATTTATTGTTTTTTTTTGTTCGAATCAAATCAAATTTGTTGTTAGTCACTGAAAACATAGATAGAATCTATTAAAATATCACATTCCTAGCTCAAGATATTTATTTTATTGTATTTATCTGCCAAATGCTGGTTTATGCATATGTTCAAATGATTTTTTTTTTTAACACTAAAGTACTGGTGCTTTTCTCTTAATCAAATTCCACTGTAAATTCTAATATTTGAACAGAACTGAGACACTAAACTTAATTATGAAAATAAATTATTGTAAGAATATCTCATATTCACCAAAAAAGTTTTATATAAAGTTTTAATTCGTTTTGTGTTTACCCTTTTGATCATGCTTAGAATCGAACACAAACACGAGGGAAAAAAAAGAATCGAACACAAACACAAATTCTATAGTTCATACAACCATTTTTTTTCTTCATATGCAGTCCATGCCACATTTATCCTACCCGAAAAATTTGACGCCAGACCTTATCAATCCAGCATTTATTTTTCTGCAAAGCTCTATTTTACCTCTACTATGCGGAGTGAGCCTACAATGAATTTATCAGCCAATATTGAAACAAGTCAACAGATAATTCAATCAAAACTCAAACTAAAAATCTATAACTTACTAAAGAGTCTAAGCTTTTTATTTCGTTGCGCTTCACTTTCACCTCCCTCCAAAAGGGGTATGATATCTCTTGACGTAATAGAAAAAGGCTAAATGGTCTCTCCTTCTCCACCGGCTTGGACAACTTGTCCAACCCTTTCCATCTTGGCCAGACTTAGTGGTATGGTTGGATTCACCTTGAACTACAACAAACCTCACCCTCAAGCGTCTCTCTACTCAAGCGAAGATATTCTACCATTGGAAGGAACAGAAACAACCGTTTGCACACCGGTTTGTCTCTCTCCCATCTCCACTTATTCAAGAAAATTGATAGATTCATCAAAGATATCATTCTTGCTCGTCTTCACAGTAAGGCTTTCAAGAATCTACTCTATCCCTCTCTGGTTTGCTCATGAGAAATCATTGTAACTGTTTTCACAAATCCTACACCTGTTTCGAATTAGACTTTTTTACACTTTTTTTGGGCCTTTTGCAATCTTAATAGTTTCGCCAAGCTGTTTGTAATAAACGTTCCTTTGGTAATTAGTTCACATATTTATCCCAAAAAAAAGCTGAAATGTTATTCACTTGAAACCAGCAAAAATTTTAAAAGTGATAATCTTCGAGCTGTCAATACTCAACAATCAGCTTTGGTCATCATCAAACTACTTCATTACAACTACCAACAACGAAATGTGCCTTTGAATCAGCGACTACACAGAGATTCAGAAGAGAAGCTTAGTTCATGAACAACAGCCAGCTTTTGATGCTTTAAAGTTTAATTTAATTTCGTTCGTCTGCCTCCGCCGAGATAGTATCCATCAAAGTGGTTTTTGATTTATTTGTATGCAATCAACCAGAAGAAATCTTTAAGACAAAACAGATAGTACAAAAGATAAAGGGAACTTGGATAACTGGATTACAAAAAATAGAGAAGAAGTTAAAAAAAATGTTGAAGAGATCATTGAGGGGAACATGAGTGACCGTTTTTGGGATGGAGATATCGTTTTTATGGACAGAAATAAAATCATTTTGACCTAATTAAAGAAACGATGATGAAGAGTCAGAGCATGAGAGCATCATTAACGTAGAGGTCAGCTGCGTTTTTAACAGAAACCAATTAATAAAAAATTGTGACCGCGTCTCTAATTTGGGAGACACGTTTCTTATTTCGCGACTTTTAGAAACGTTTCTTCCCTCACGTGGCAGGTTCTCATTTGCTAACAGAATTGGGAGAAAAAAAATTCCTTTGTGTTTTCTTTTCATTTCCCCGACTTTTCCTATCTTCCATTTTCCTCTCTTCTCCGACGGAAACAATTGAAACTCGGTTTTTCTCTGCAGCTTCTCCGATCGATTGTCCGACGGTTCACGATTTGTCTCTGCAGCTTCTCCGAAATCGACGAGAACTCGTTACAGAAGGTTTTCAGATAAGTTTTATGAACCCTAATCTCATCTCTCATTTGTGTAATTTTGTTCGTTAATCCTCTGATATCTCTTTCTGTTCATACCAAAATCGACGATTGTCTGTGTTAGGGTTAGATTGTCTTCAGATTTATTCTCTGTATTGATCAATGTTTCCGACGGTTCATCCCTGATTTGCGATGAAACCCTAATTTTGAAATTTGGGGCTTTTCGTGTGTGATGAAAATTTCTATGTTTTGTTCGCATTTTTGGGTTAATTAGATTAGATTAGGTTGTATTTGAACAAGAAATCGATTGTTTGTGCTGGAATTGGTTGAGTCATTCATCATTCCTGATTTGCGATGAAAACCTAATTTTAAAAATTGGGGCTTTTTGTGTGTGATGAAATTTCGATGTTTTTTTCGCATTTTCGGGTTAATTATTAGATTAGGTTGTATTTGAACAAAAAATCGATTGTTTGTGCTGGAATTGGTTGAGTCATTCATCGTTTTTAGTTGGGATACTTGTGGTTTTCATTTTATGTCTGCGTAAAACTATGTATTGGTGGGGATATAGATAAGTTTCTTAAGTTTCGATATGTGCTTTTGATCTGTGCTTTTGATCTTCGATTCTGCTCTTCTATGTAAAGTTTTGTCTTTGTTAACCACAAGTTTTTTTCATGTTCTTTACATAGTAATGCCGATAAGCTACACCAACATCTCATCTTCCAAAACAAGCTATGACAGCAGTTGTGCAAAAGCTGATGGGAACTTTGGGATACCTGACCGATGCTATTGTGGCCTTCTTGTAGACTAGAAGAGTCTACAGCTTCAGCGACTTTTCGCAGGAAGTTCTATAGCTGTCCTGCAATATTGGACGAGGTAAGATGTTATTTCTTTTCATTATGTGTATAGTTATCAAATAATTTTATTTAATAACAAAACATGTTTCATTAAGTTTTTTCTAAAGAAAAAAAATTTATTTAAAGAAACCCATATGAGTCTCTACCATTGTACAGCCAAAAATAAAGGGTCTCTTAAACCAGTTTCTAATTCCACTTTATGCTGAAAAACAATTAAAAAATAAAGGTTAGAGACCCATATGGGTCTCTCCCATTAAGAATGCTCTGATATCTAAGTTGTATGGATATCTTTCCGCTACTAATTGGTGACATATCAAAAATAGGTGAGATGTCAAATTTTTTGAAGATGATGTGTCATAAGGAGGAGAGCTTATGTGTCACATTTGTGACACACAACTCAACTTTTATATCATAGATTATCTTTGTCGTCGTAGAATAAGTTTAGAAAATGTATATATAAAAAGAAGTGTACATTAAAGCTGAACATTTAAAATCTCTATAAATGGTGAATTGCATAAAGAAGAGGTAAAGAGAAGCATAGAAATAAGGATTTTGTCAGCTTCAGAAAATGCTAAAAGTAATTCAAAGAAAGAGATTGTGACATTGCACAAAAAATGCTGGCTCTTGGTATTCAGAACCACGCTAAGAAAGTATTTAATTATTTTTGTAACACAAAAAGATTTCAAAGTCTATAATTTTAAGTAAAACATCAATTATTTATACAATTAACATGTGCTTTATTTGCAGGTTTTGGTATATATGGATCAATAGATGTGGTTTGAGATTGAACAAACAATCTTAAAACCTAAAATGTTTCACGGTACCTTTAATAATTTTTTTGAGATTATAAGCTTAAGAGAGAGAGAGAACATAATTTCCTATTTGAAAGAGAAGTAATTCTAGGCTCTGCTCAGAAATAAACGCAAAAGATTTTTCATGAGGACATATTTCACTCCTGGTTCCTAAATTTGCACACAAACAAATGAAAAATATTAAAAATAACTATAACTTTTCTTCAAAACAAACAAAGAGTTTTTATGTTTTTCATACCTTGAAGAAATATGTTGGTCTTCGTTATTTTACAACTTAAATTTCTAGAGAATAAAATCATTGTCATCCAATTCGACTAGGTTGATTCTAATAGCATCATCACATCCTTGATTCACTGCAAAAATATTTATAACATTAAACTTCTAAACAAACGATCATTTTTATAAAGAATCAAACGATTTTAGATGTGTACTTTCAGATAGCATTTCTATTTTGTTGCAACTGAGAATGAATTTGTTTAGGATTTATTTGTGATACAATTGCAAATAGTTTTCCACTCATCAATAAAATTCATTATTATCTGTTACAATTTTGTCTAACTCACCTTGTAACATCTGCTCCAGTTTTATCACTTATAACAGATAGGTTTAAAAATGAATCAAGTGAGTCAAACTTAAATCATAAAACTAAGTAGATTTTACCGTTACCTTATTTTTTTTTAATGCATTCAACGTTTCTTTTGCTTTCTTTATGTCATTCAGTAGATTCATCAATGCAATTCCTCATCATCCTAAATATTTTATTACACCATGTAAACCCTCGAGCACCATAAAAATCAAGATAACATTAAATTCAATATCTGAATATATATCACCAATATATCACCATAACTTACGATGTGTCAAGCGTCTCATATACGTAAGTTATAGTGAATTAGATATTAAAGTAATGAATGAATTGTTCTCGTGATCTTTATAGTGCTAGAGGGTTTACATGTTGTGATAAAATATATTTATGGTGATGAGGAATTGCATTGATAAATCTGTTGAAAGGAAAAAAGAGGTAAAAGAAACATTGCAAGGAGCAAAAAAATAAGATAATTGTAAAATCTAGTCAGGTATTACAATTTAAGTTTGACAACGCTTGACTTCATTAAAAAACATTTTGGTTGTTGGTAAAACAACTAGAGCAGAACTTACAAAGCGAGTTGGCAAAGCTGTAACAGAGAATAATGGGATTTTGTTGATGAGTGAAAACATATTGCAATTTTATGACAAATGAATGCTGAAGAAGTTAATTTTGAATGCAAAACGCAATAGAAATGCCATTTAAAAGTACAAATCTAAACTCTTGTGATTCTTTAAAACAGTTATCATATGTTTAAAGGCTTATTATCTAACTATTTTTGCAGAGAGTCAAGGATGTGATGATGCTCTTAGAATCAATCTAGTCGATCTGGATGATAATGGTCTTATTCTCTAGAAATTGAATTGGTACAACAACGAAAAACCAATTATGTTGCTTGAAGGTGTGAAAAACATACAAACTCTTTGTTATTTCTTGAAGAAGATTTAAAATAACCTTAATATATTTCCTTTGTTTGTGTGCAAATTTAGGAAGCTAGAATGAAGTATGTACTCATGAAAAATTGTTTGCGTTTATCTCTGAAAAAAATCCAGCGACAGAGAATTAGCTCATTTTAAAGGTAATCATTTTATATGTCTCTTAAGCTCATACATTCAAGAAATTTATGAAGTGCACAATGAAACATTTTAGATTTTAAAATTGTTTGATCAATCTTAAATTTTATATATATATATGTGAACAAAACCTGCAAGTAAAACACATATTAACTATAAATAATTGATGCCTCACTTGAAATTATAAACTTTGGAATCTCTCTGTGTTACAAATACAATCAAAGACTTTATTTGGATGGTCTTGTATTGTGCTTTTCTTGAGCTTCAATAAATGCTATTTTTCATGAGATTTATGATTTTGACCGAACATTTTCTTTCATGAAGCTTTATATGATATGAATTGTTTTGAACTTCTTGGTCATTGTGTATGAACTCTTTGTTTCAATTATTTATTTGCTAATGTTTTAAACTTTTAGTAAACGTTTCTTGTAATTACTATGACTAATATAAGGATAATTAATGTCACTGTTTTTGGTGTAGATCAAGTCGTACCT
The DNA here is from genome assembly GCF_000478725.1 of Eutrema salsugineum. Classification (NCBI taxonomy): domain Eukaryota; kingdom Viridiplantae; phylum Streptophyta; class Magnoliopsida; order Brassicales; family Brassicaceae; genus Eutrema; species Eutrema salsugineum. The sequence continues at coordinate 11,191,613 of NW_006256342.1, forward strand.
AGCAGTTTTAGACTCTCCTCCATCAGATCCTCCAGCTCCAGATCTATCACAAGCAACTCTTCCATATCCAGATTTGTCGGAGAATCGTTTAGCTTCTCCTCCATTGTCAGACAGACTCAGACCCTCCCTACAGATTCATCACTTCCCTCTCAGATCTCGGCCACTGGTATTTAGAAGCTCTGTCCAGATGGAATTAAAAGCTCAAAGCATTGTTCAGTTTTCTTTAATGGCAGAAAGACTAGTGTCAATCTTGACACCCATGCAAGCCCACAAGCTAAAGATCGACAATCTGATTGGTGGTCTTTGACTATCAAAATTTTGTCAAATAAATCATTTCTGTTGATCCTCTAGATCACTAAGTACGTTTAACAGATGATGGGAATGATTAGAGATGATTTCGGGGTGAGATTTTCGTATAATAAAAGTGATTTAGTTAAGGGGAAGAGAAAGTGTCAGCTCGGAAACGTAAGGGGTGTTTGCAAGGAGATAACAACTGGTGTTTCGAACTAAGTCTGGAGCAGGTCCAGTTCGGTGCTTTTATTATCGTTACAGCGAGCTCGGTAGAGAGACAAGTGTATTAAAGTAGAGAGAGAGTAATAAATTTTTTGGATCCTCTCATAAATGATCTATGAGGAGTATTTATAGCAGGAGTTGGGAGACGAGTTTCCTCCAAATCGGGTCGACGTGGCAGCTTCAGCGCATCTCGCGGGTATGGCGTCTCGAGCCGCGCGTCCGAACCACTCCGCGGCGTGTGATGATGGTCCTTCGCCGAGCTACTTGCGTGCTTAGGCTACTGTAGACGAACTGCCCTTACACGTGTCAGGTTCTGCTCGGCTTGACACACTGTAGATCGGCGTCGTAATGATGACGATTTGGCGGGACCATGCTGACCGGGCTCGTTGACTTTGGCTGGGTTTTTGGTTGACTTGGTCTATGGGCTTTATTGTCCAAGATGGGCCTAGCTAATTGGGGGTGCTAAGCCCACCTCCAACAATAGCCCCCCCCCCAGTTCGGTGTATGAGAGTTTGTCGAATGCGCCGAATTCGCGGTGCTGATTAGCTCGGCCCGTCTCAGGTCGGTAGTAGGTGGGTTTTAGGGCGAACTCCCTCGTGCTTTAGTATAGGCGGGAAACGGATCCATGTTTCCCGCGGAAAACTCCTGAACTTCCGCGCGTGGCCGGCACGAGGGGACATGAAGGGACGTTTTATTGCTGCTTTTTATTTCCGCGCGTCTCGAGGATGGTACCGAAGCGGCGTCATCATTAGGGTTTTGCCAAGTGTTGATTGATTACTTTTCCCTTCTTCTATTTAAATGCTTTTCCTCTTCTATCTTCTCACTTTTGCTTTCGCGTGGAATACTGAAACGAGAAACAAAAAAAAAACTTCCCCTCTTTGCTCCTTCGATTTCGTTCTTCTTCTTCTTCTTCTCTTTTCCGTTTTTGATTCTTTGCATTCCGTGATGGCAGACATCTTTGATAGGATTTCGGCTGAGTCTCAGACCGAATCTGGGTCCCGAGAGGAGCGTGACGAGGTGCTCCATGAAAGTTTTTCGCCGGCGCCGAGTTCTGAGCATACGGAGTCTCCTTCCCGTGCGGAAGATGAGGGGGATGATCTTCCGATCATCGACCGGGTTAGAGGGAAGGCGCCCCAGACCGGGCCATCGAGAGGTGGTGGTCAGCGGCGAGGCGAGCGCGGCGGTCGAGGCGGTGATCCGATTTCGCGGCCTCGGAAATACAAAGTCTCGAAGACTCCACGGATTCCTTATCGGCAACCTGGAGTAATTCAGAGTCCATATCGGCGATGATATCTGGATGCGGGTTTCCTTCAGACGTCAAAGTCCGGATTCCTGCCATGGATGATCGTCCTTGGTGTCCTCCGACCGGCTTTGTATGCTTGTGCGAGGCTTACTTCACGAAGTGCGGGCTGCGTTTCCCTCTTCCCGACCTGTTTGTCTCATACTGCCGGAGGAGAGATTTGGCGTTCTCGCAGATCTGCCCAACTACGGTGCAGAATATGGTCGTGTTGGTGACTCTGGGGTTGGAGGCCGGCGTCGACGTGACGCTCGATCTTTTCGAGGACATCACCAATCACAAGAGTAATCCTGCTATCTCGGGTTCTTACTATGCTTCCTTCAGGCCGGGGTTGAATATTACTTCGGACAAGCCGAGCAAGGTTGGCGATTGGGAACGCAGTTACTTTTATGTGCGGGCTAATGAATCCGCCGGTCTGGTTTCTGGTTGCAACTACCGATCTGACTGGAATTTTTCTCCTGGTAAGACTTCCGAAGTGAATATTGTTTTGCTTGGACTGGCGCCTTCTGATTTTGTTTTTGTTTTTTTTTTTTATAAATGGGATTATGTTGCAGGCCGCCCGCGGAATTTTTCTTCAGCCGGTGCTACGTCATCGACGGCACCGCGGAGGCCGGTTGGTCCACTGGCGTCGGGTGAGACTCGGTCGAGGCAGGGCGCTGGGACGGCTCCGCCTTCAGCTCGGACGAGGCCGCTCGTGCCACCAACAGCGTCCGTTAGAAGATCGAAGTCGGGCGCAGTGACGGGGGCGTCCTCTTCGGGACCGAGACCGGACGCCGCGGCCAGGTCGTCCGCTCGGACCCCAAGGTCTACGCCGGTTCCATCAGCTCCGCTGTCGGTTCTATTATCTACTCCAACTGCATCGTCTCCGACGTCGACCCCTGCCCTGAGGCCTGGTGAGTAAATGAAAAATTGTGAGTCCACTGCTCTGTTGTTGTGGGGACTGACGCTTCATTCTCAGGTCGCTCCCGTTTTGTTATTCCTTCATACGCGGCAACTCTGCTTCCTACGCCGGCTGTTCCGAACTCTGGAGCGACCGCTGACGACGAGGAGACCGAGAACGTTCCCGCGTTGAGGAGGAGGACGGCTGCGGAGAGGGAAAGGGAAGACGGTGTCACTCCGGATGCGGCATCGAAGAGACAAAGGACGGGGGAGGCGGAGGCATCGACATCTAAGCAGGGGCCGAGGTCCCTGAATCTCAAGGAGATGATCTTCCGATGAATAGAGGAGATCAGGGCGTTGTGGGAACCGTGGCGGCCGATCTGGCGGCGGAAAATCGGGAGGGTGGTGGTGACGGTACTCAGGTAGATGATCTGCCTGAGGGCCAAGGAGGTCGGGACGATGTTGGGCCCGAGGGCAGGAATGCCGAGATGGAAGGGAACGACCTGCCTGGTGGGGGTAATAGTGAGATCGTCTCGCAACACCATGATGGTGGGGAGGGCGAGAGGCAGAGGAGCGAGGGGGAGACCAGAACGCGGGGGCCCGGGTTGCCTACCAACGAGCCAGGTCTTCAGGAGGATCACCGCTTCGACTTTAGCTACCGCGAAGCAGGTAGGAGCATCCACTGCGATAGGCGTCAGTGCGATTGAGGACTTGGCTGTATCCGTGAACTTCGAGATAGCTTCGCGGAATTTGATTCGGGTAAGTTCAAGAGCTCGCGATTGTATTGGTTGTGCTGTTCCAGATGACTGAATATATATTCTGTGCAGGCCGGAGCGTGTCTGACCGCCATATGTGAGGGCTATGAGAAGCGGCTCGACGATGCTCAAGAAGAAATTGGCAGGTCGGCAGACCGATTGGTGGCTCTCGAGCAGGAGCAGGTCCTGGCGGGGGAGAAGATTCAGGGGCTAGAGCGAGAACTGGCGGAAGAACGAGCACACTCTGCCGCGCTAAGGGAGGCCTTGGCTGAGGTGGGGAGGCTCCGAGCCGAACTGGAGCAGGAAAGGGGGAAGTCGAGGGGGTTGGAGGAGCAGACCTCTATCGCGTCCGAGGCGGCGAGGGCGGCAACCGTCGAACGGGATACGCTGCGGTCCGATCTCGATGCGGAGAGGGCGAAGTCCGCCGATCTTGAGGCGCGGGTGGCCAGCTTGTCAGAAGTGATCAGGATACTCTCTTCGGAGCGGGGTCAGCATAAGGCCGAGTCCTTGCAGGTATCGGATATGTATCTCCGGTTACATGAAAAGGTCAAGGCTGCCCAGGATCATCTCGCCAAGGAGAATGCGAGCATTGCGACTGCACAAGCGGATAGGAAGCGCAAGTGGCAAGCGAAGATGATCAAGATCCGAGCTCATTTGGCAGGTCGGGAGAAGGAGTCGCCGGTACAGCTTCTTCTGAGCCAGGTGGTGGGGACGCACGAGTGTCTCATGAGGTTGAAAGATGCCTATGGATTGACACCTCCTCCAGAAGTCTTAGAGAAGCTGAAGAGCGATAAAGCCGACTCTAGAGCCCAGCTCGAGAGGATTGACTATCCCGATCTTGTGCCGGACGATCTCTGCCTCCCAAATGATGCTCCTCTGGTGATTCGTGCTGACGCTGCTCTGCCCGTGTACGTGGTAGAGAAGACCAGGGCCGGCCAGACGTCAGTTGCTCCCGAGGCGGCACCGGCCTCGTCTTCGGTGCCTGGCCAAGGCGTGGTGCCTCCCGTGCCGGACTCCTCGAACCCTGATCCGTCCTCAGGAGGGAGAGGTGGAGCGGCGGAAGCGAACCAGCCCTTTCGCGGCCAATTTGGGACGAACGCGCGAATGCTGAGCCCGGAGGATGCAAGGGACCTCCGTGCTGACGACGCTTAAGTTTGAGCTCTTCCCCCCCCCCCCCTTTTTTTTTTGGGTTGTAGGCCGAAGTGCCAAGATTCCGATGTAAGCCTTTTTAGAAATTTCATTTTTGTACAATGCGAGATTGACTTCGGCTTATATGTCAGAAATTGTATGATGAGTGCGAGTAGCGAGCTCGGCTAAAAACACTTATAGGTTGTGTGTTGCGCGATGCAGATCGGAATCTGGCTAAAGACACTTAATAGTTTGTGTGTCTATAGATGCGAGTTGGAACTCGGCTGAAACACTTCTTGGTTTGTGTGTTTAGAGATGCGAGTAAGGACTCAGCTATATATGAGCTCGGAAGCCGGATTTAGAGAAATATATTTTTTTTATTAATAAGAGATGTGCCCGGGTTGGGCTGCCTACGTACCCTTCCGAAGAAGGGATCAAACCAGTCGTAGTTCGGTTATTTTTACATTGGTAGGTTTGGATTTTCGAGGTCGGGAGCTGAGTGGCGAGATGTGCCTAGTAGTAGAATCGCTTGAGATTGGCCGCGTTCCATGAGCGCGGGATTGCGTCGCCTGCCATTGTGACGAGCTCGTACACATCGGGTTTGAGGATTTTTGCGATGAGGTAGGGGCCTTCCCAGCTGGCTCCGAGCTTGCCCGCGTTTAATTCCGCTGTGTTTTCGAACACTTTTCGCAAAACTAGATCACCTTCTGCGAAGAATCTTCCTTTGACCTTTTTGTTGTAATACTTGGAGGCGAGCTGCTGGTAATTCTGCATGCGAAGCAGAGACTGGTCGCGATCCTCCTCGACGAAATTGAGCTCGCTGCGGATCATGTTGCTGTTGAGGTCGGGGTCTTGTGTGAGCATCGAGCGGCGGATTGTGGGTAGTCCGACCTCCGAGGGGGCCATTGCTTCCATGCCGTGCAACAGACTGAAGGGAGTTCGTCTTGTTGCGCTCCGAGGTGTGGTTCGATGAGACCACAGGACTCCATCGAGCTCGTCTGTCCAGAGACCCTTTTTTTCGTCTAGTCGTTTTTTGAGGCCGTCCAAGATTGTTTTGTTTGTTGCCTCTGCCTGCCTGTTTCCTTGAGGGTACCTCGGGGTAGACTTGCTTAGCCTGATCTTCCATTTTGCACAGAAGTCTTCGAAAATGACCGACGTGAACTGGGCACTATTATCCGTAACGATCTCGTAGGGCAGACCGTGGCGACAGATGATAAATTTCCATACGAACTTGCGGACGTCCTCGGCGGTGATCCGGGCGTAGGATTCAGCTTCGACCCATTTGGTGAAGTAGTCCGTCATGACAAGGAGGAAACGCTTTTGGCGGGATCTTGGCAGCGGTCCCACGATGTCCATGGCCCAACGCATGAATGGGTGGGGCGGTGATGCCGTGGTGAGTAGCTCGGTGGGCGAATGGATCATGGGGCCGTGACGTTGGCATTTCTCGCACCGGGCTGCGAACTTATTGCAGTCCTCGACCATTGTTGGCCAGTAATGTCCTTGGTTACGGATCCGGAGTGCGAGAGTTCGGCCGGTACAGTGGCTTCCTCCAGTGCCTTCGTGCATCTCCTTCATGACGTCGATTGTTTCGTCTCCGTGGAGACAGCTGAGCAGGGCGCCAGTTTCGCTCCACCGAAATAGGTTTCCGTCGGTCTGGAAATACTTGGCGGCTTTCTTCTTTAATCCCCGAGCCGCCCAGCGGTCGTTAGGGACCGTCCCGCTGATGATATATGACAGGATGTCAGCTCGCCTATCTGGTTTGACGGGCTCGGGCGGGGGAGGTGGCAGGTTCTTACCGTCCTGGGCATCCTGCTCTTCGATTGGGTCATCGGCGAGGAAACCCTTGATGAGGCAGATCCCCTTCTGGAGCTCTATGCTGGGGGAATCGATGCTCTCAACGGGGATTACTCGGCGCTGAGTCGGATCCGAGGTGGAGGCCAGAGCGGCTAGGGCGTCTGCAGAAGTATTATCCCATCGGGGAATCTTGGTGAGATGAAATTCGGAGAACTCGGATGCCAGGTCCTAGACAACCTTGAGATAGGCTTCCATGCTTTGAGGCCGAACCGTCAACATGAAGGCTCCATTTCTCATCGGGTGCTTCGCCGGTTAGCTCGGGAGCGAGTTCGACGAGGAAGTCTGCCAATACTTGAGATTTCGCGGCGGTCCGCCCTCGATAGTCGATATCGTATTCGCTGAGTTCTACCGCCCACTTTGCCATCCTTCCCGACTGGCTCGGGCTGTGAAGGATTGTCCGCAGAGGATGTGTGGTTAGAACGGCGACAGTATGAGATTGGAAGTAGGGGCGGAGCTTCCGGGCTGCTGTTACGACGGCCAACGCCAGTTTCTCCATGGTTGGGTACCTGCTCTCTGCTCCGTCCAGGGATTTAGAGACGTAGAAAACCGGCTTTTGCTCTCCTCGGTCCTCTCGAACGAGGACACCGCTTACAACCAAGGTGGACACGGCGATGTACAGGTACAAGGTTTCTCCGTCTTCGGGCTTGGCCAGGACGGGCGGAGTTGAGAGGTATTCCTTCAATTGCTGAAACGCCAGCTCGCACTTGTCATCCCATTCAAACTTTTTGTTTCCTCGGAGTAGTTGATAAAAGGGGAGACATTTATCGGTGGATCGCGAGATAAATCGGTTGAGGGATGATTTCGGGGTTGATCCTCTAGATCACTAAGTACGTTTAACAGATGATGAGAATGATTACAGATAATTTCGGGGTGAGATTTTCGTATAATAAGAGTGATTTAGTTAAGGGGGAAGAGAAAGTGTCAGCTCGGAAACGTAAGGGGTGTTTGCAAGGAGATAACAACTGGTGTTTCGAACTAAGTCTGGAGCAGGTCCAGTTCGGTGCTTTTATTATCGTTACAGCGAGCTCGGTTGTCTTGACGACGCCGGTTATCATTACGACCTCGGCCGCGTGGTTGCTGCTGGTCGGGGACTCTAATTCCCCCCTTTTGGTACTGAGCGAGGAGAGCTTCCTGAAGTTTGCGGCACTGCTCGGTTGAGTGCCCCTTCAGTTGGTGATACTCGCAGAATGCCTGATTGTCTCTGGTAGAAGGAGCGGCAGCTCGCTCTTGGACGACCTGAGCCGGGGGCGGCGACTGGGCCGGCGGCGGCGCCTCGATGGTGCGATACCATTTGTTTGATGGGAGAGGTTGCTGATAATACTGCTGTGATGAGCTTGGTACGGCCATCCCAGGTCAGTTATACTGCGTATCGACTGCACAGTGGGGGCTGTCTACGCGGAAGACGGCTTGAGCTTCTTCGACGGGACACGAGGTCGGCGCGTCGCTGATGAGAAAGGTTGCAGCCTGCCTGCGCTGATATTCCTCGTCGTAGTGTTGGCGGGGTTCGTGGTATTCGTCCTGAGCCCTTTCCTTTTGAGGTGGATTTTTCTGGGAAGCGAGCTTCCTAAGACTTGCCCTCTCCTCCTCGACTTCAATATGTAGCCCGGCGCGGTGTGATGCGTCTTCCAGAGTGTGCGGCGCGTTGAGCTTTAGTTCGTCCTTTGATATATTCATAAATTGCATCATTTAATGTACATATTCTAGTCAAAATCATGTCTCATTTGCATGCATTTTAGGTCTTTAGGCATTGTTTTAGGACTTAGGAGATTGCATTAGGTCCAAGAGAGTTTTGCATGTTTTGGAGTGTTAAACAGGTGCTTTTGGAGCCAATTTGGAGTGGATGATGTGATTCAGATGAAGAAATGGAGTTGGAATGATCAAAAATGGTGAAAAGGAGCGATTTTGGGTTTCTCGGCAAAATGGTGTACTGAAGGTCGAAGGTTCTCGACCAAAATCCTTCCCGCGGGTAGCTTTCTCGGCCAAAAACACGTACCGCGGTCAAGTCTCTCGGCCAAAATCTCCGGGTGCAGACACTTTTCAGAAGCCTCTCTCCTTAGCACTTTGTATAGAGGAGCTGTTCCTAAGATCAGGATTCAGTTGGACACAGCATCAAATGGAAATTTCTTGGCAAAAGAAATCAATGCAGCTATGGAACTTGTTGAGAACTTAGCCATGAGCCAAGACACTTATGGGGAAGATTATGATAGAAGCTATAGAGGAGAAGATTCTGGTAGACACCAAGAGCTGGAAGAGAAGTTTAAAGTGTTGAATATAAAGCTTGACAAAGCCCTAGCTGCCACTCAAAAGCCTATACACTATGTGAGTGAGGAGAAGAGATGCTTCACAAATATCAATGAAGAGGGTCTCACTCAAGAGGAGTTGCACTTCATTGGAAATCAAAACAAGTTCAATGGTTACAACAACTTCAACAACCACCAGAACTTGTCCTATAGGAGCAAAAATGTGGCCAACCCCCAAGACCAAATATACCCTCCTCAAAGCTTTGTTCAACAGAATCAGTACCAAGGTAACTCCCAAGGTCAACAGGGTTTTCAGCAACCAGCGGTTCAGAATCAAGGGAATAGCTTCACAAATGAAGTCAGCCTACAGCCAAAGGCTCCACCTCCTGGTTTTGGCCCACCAACTGTTCAACAAAGTCCTGATTTCAATGTTCTTCTCCAACAGCTCTTATTAGGACAACAAAAGATGGTATCTGACCTGGAGACACTAGGTACTGAACTAAAGTCTATTAAAAAGAACAAGGGCATCTGCACTTCTGAACCACAAGTCTCTCTTCCTGGTAAAGCTCTTCAAAACTCAAAAGATTATTGCAATGCCATCTACTCCAATGAGGACTATTCAGCTGTTGTGCAAGAGATTGAAGACCTCCTTTATGGTCAAGTTTTTACTGAGAATGCACACACTCAAGTAGATGAGGACACCATTATAGATGATTTCATTGGCTTCTTACATGAACTCAATGAGGACATTGAGAGCAAAAGTGTGGGGGCAGCCGGTTCAGTTCTTTCTGTTCAGCAAGGAAATGATTCAGTGTCTATTTTAACAAAGGAGCATCCAACTGGTCAAGGAAAGCTAACAGATTGTGCCTCCACCTCTGAATCAACTCAGATGAAGCCCACCTCCCTCCCAAAGCTAGGCAACCCAGGGAAGTTCACCATCTCTTGCACTCTTGGAAACTTTAGAGTTGAGAATGCTTTGTGTGATTCAGGCTCAAGTGTGAGTATAATGTCTAAAGATATGATGGAGAAGCTAAAGGTCAGGTCTATAACGTCCTACCCCTCTTCTATCACCTTTGGTGATTCCTACTCCAAGAAACCATATGGATTTTTAGAAGACTATCCACTTCAAGTTGGTGAATGCATAAATTCCACTGATTTTGTGATCATGAAGATGAAGAAGACCAAAGAGCTCCCCCTATTGCTTGGAACTGCATTTCTCAACACCACTGGTGCAATGATTGACTTTGATACTCAAAGAGTGGTGCTTACAAAGGTGGATAAGGATGCCTTTTACCCTGTTCAACCACCTTTAGCTGAATTTTGTGGATCAGTTGTTCAAGAGATAGAACCCCCTAAGGTACTTGAGATGAAGTATGTAGGAAGTGCTGGGATTTTAGGTGGATCCCAATCTCTCTCAGCTGTGGAAATGGAAAAAGAACCTCACACCAAATCTGTTTACAAGGATGGGACTGAACAGCCATTGATCAGAGAAGAAGACATCTTGCTCTCATGGTCTCCTACACTTAGTGATCTAAGGATGATTAACACCAAAAGTGATGGCTCAGCATCAGAAGACAAGAGTATTAAACCTGATCTTTCTTCTCAAGACTTTGATCTCACTCCTTGGGTTGATGATGATGGTTCTCTGAAGTATAAGCTGGATTGCAATGGGAAGCCAGGTCTGTTTGCTGAAGTGAGGGCATGTCTCACAAGGGCCATCTTTGATAAAGACCCAGATGGTATTCAAGAGCTGGTGGACAAAGGTCTCAAGGTGGAATCTCAAGGACAAGGGTCTAATGGTTCAAAAAGGCAGCAATCCAACTCAGCTTTCTTGCTCAGGACCATTGAAGTGCTGAAGAGCATCAGTGCTCAACCTCACCCCAGCTGAAAACAGGTTTTTGAAAGTCAAACTTAGTGACTTTAAACAAAGTGCTCTTGGGAGACACCCCAAGCTTATCCTTGTATATAATCTTTTTATTCTTTTCTCTCATTTCTTTTTATGTTTTAGGATCTTTTGATGGGTTTTGTGAGTTGGTCTCAGGTTCTAGGTGATTTTTGGAGGACATAGCTCAGTGATGAATGGAATGGAGCATGTGAGAGAGCTGAGAGAAGTGTTTAAGGACTGAAAAACTTGGAGAACGCCTCAGTGCTACCTAGGTGTGCGGTTTGGATCAAGAAGAGCCCAGGCCGCAGCAGGACTCGCAATTTACTCCGGCCTGGGCATGCTACCTAGTGAAAGATGTCCAGGCCGCAGCAAAAGAAGAACAGGCCAAGAGTTCTAAGTCCCAAACTCTGCTACCTGGTGCTGCGGCCTAGAAACAAGAGAAGCCAACCCGCACATCCATTCGCAAAACACTCCAAGTTAGGTGTGCTAGCTGGGAAAAGAGAAACCAGGTAGCAGCATAAGAAGATTGGCCAATTTTCTAAGTAAAAAAAAACCCTGCGGCTTAGGTGTGCTACCTGGGAAACACAAGACCAGGCCGCAGCAAGGGAGTTCAGGCCAAGCCAAACCCATCTCCAGTGGTGTCTGGCCTCATCTGGTGCAGATACTCACTCCCCTTTTGCACAAGAACCACACCAGGTATCACTCCATACACTTGTACATGAGCATTTAGCATTTTTCTTTATCTTTTGCATTTCATGTTTGATTTTTTTTTCCCTTTCTCATGCTTTTATAACACAAGGGACTGTGTTATTTAAGTGTGGGGGAGGGGTTTTGTGTTTACTAATAATGTTTATTCTGATCTTATTTTCCTTTTCACTTTGAGTCTCATTTTGCATTCATCTAAGTGCATATAAAAACCAAAAAAATGGAAAAATCTGAAAACATTTTCACAAAAAATGCTCATGTAGTTGCATTCACATTTTAGGTTGAGTCTAGTTTGCATTTTCATATAGGTTTACATCCTATGCAAATGGGAGTAATGATAGGTTCTTTCCTTGAGAGTACATCACTTTGAGAATTTGGATTAAATATGCTTGTGAAATGACTTCTTTGCTTGCAAGGCTTGAAATGATTTGAATCTGAGAAGCAAGTTTGAATTGAACTCAACTCTAATAAGTGAAAACCTTGAACTTGACTTGAAATTATCTTGTGATGCATTGTTTGAATAAGCTTGTGGATACCTATATACATATTTGAGCTAGAATCCTGTTTTTACCACCCTCTTCCTTAGCTCAAATAGCTGAGTCCACTTCTGGATCAGTTTTCCTCACCTTGAACCCATCCTTCCTTCAAGCCAAATGTTTGTGTGTGATTGAAAGGCCACCTTGGATCAAACTTAGCAGAAAGTGTTAGGTTTAGAGCGACAAGGGCAAGTCTCATTGAGTGTTAAGTTCCATCATCAAGGAGCTGAGAGATTTGGTGAGAACTAAGTGTGGGGGAATATTTGTTGGTGAATGGAAAAAGGAGAGATGAGTGGAAATAAAAGGAGAATGGTGAGAACTAGGGGATATAAAAAGAAAAGAAATCAGTCTTGGAGTTTTGAGTCAAAGAAAGTGAGCTCTAGTGTTTTGAAAAGAAAAAGTCTAGCCTCTAAATGAAAAGAAAAGAAAAGAAGCCCAAGAGCTCAAATGTTTTAAAAAGAAAGAAAAAGAGGCTAGAAGTTACAAAAGAAAGTGAAAAAGAGCTATGTAAAGTTTGAACTCCCAGACTTGAGTGTGAAAATGAAAAGTGAGTCCCCTAGTGAGAGGAAAATGAGTGTGGAAAGTGAGGTTCTTGAGAGGTTGAGCAAGTGAGAATGCTTTGAGTAGAGTGTGGGGTGGGATGAGTCCTTGCCCTTGTATGCATAGGTTGCTTTTTACCTTTAGCATTCTGCCAAAGTTTGATCATTCATAGAGAGATCCCCTTGCTGCATTGAACCCACTCAGGCGCTGATGAGATCATTTTAGTCTCATTACCTCACCCTAGCCAAACTTTGCTTGTTTGAACATTGCATCATTTGATCCACTTGGTAAAGAGCTTAATGAATGTCAAAGAGTTGAGGAATAAGAGAACTTGTGGAGATTACTGTTGAGTTGTTACATCAGAGTATGGTCTTGCATTGCATATTGAGCATGAACTTGAATTCTCTTAGTTGTCACTTTTCTCTTTCAAAGGAAATATGAACTCCCAATGCATTCAACCTCTCTCTCTCATTTGTTCTTTTTGCTTGAGGACAAGCAAAGGATAAGTGTGGGGGAGTTGATATATTCATAAATTGCATCATTTAATGTACATATTCTAGTCAAAATCATGTCTCATTTGCATGTATTTTAGGTCTTTAGGCATTGTTTTAGGACTTAGGAGATTGCATTAGGTCCAAGAGAGTTTTGCATGTTTTGGAGTGTTAAACAGGTGCTTTTGGAGCCAATTTTGAGTGGATGATGTGATTCAGATGAAGAAATGGAGTTGGAATGATCAAAAATGGTGAAAAGGAGCGATTTTGGGTTTCTCGGCAAAATGGTGTACTGAAGGTCGAAGGTTCTCGACCAAAATCCTTCCCGCGGGTAGCTTTCTCGGCCAAAAACACGTACCGCGGTCAAGTCTCTCGGCCAAAATCTCCGGGTGCAGACACGTTTCCGAAATCGCCTGTCCGGGGAACCTTCCGGTCAGATTTAGCTGTCGGAGTCTTCATAAAAGTTGGAGATAATTGAGTCAAGAGTTCATAACAGTTGGAATCAAGGAATTTGGACCACGGAGCTGAAAGATATTGTAATCGTAAGACGAACAGGTCTCGCACTCATTCCAGAGCAATCCGATATTCCTGAATGATCGCCTGTCTGGGGAACCTTCCGGTCCGATTCAGATGTCGGGTGCTTCATAGAGGTTGGAGAGGATTGGATTACGGTCTCATAGAAAGTGGAATCGTGGAATTCGGACGCGTGAGCAGAGAGTTAAGCTCGTCGGAAGGAACCCCTGTCTCGCAGCTGTTCCGGACCAAGCAGATCAGTTCTGAAGAATGCGAAGGACGGTGTACTTCCAGGCCGATTCAGTTTCCGGGGTCTTCATGATAATCAGAGACAATTGAGTCTTCTTTCCAGAACGTCCAAGATCATTCGATTCGGAGCTATGAGCAGGAAGATACGGTCTCCGGAATGGACACATGTCTAGACGCCTCTCTCTGGTCGTGTAAATGCACTGCAAAGATGTGCCCTCCAGGAAGCCTTCCACTTCCCAAGCACCGTGGCTTCCTTCACCAAAGTTGGGGATAAATGAGCCCTCTGTCATCTGCAACCAAAATCACTCAATTCGGACAATTATCTTAGAAGTTACACTCTCCGGAATACGAAGTGGTCCAAGCTGCTCTGAATGCTGCGAGATGGTCTTGCGACTTGGTTAACTCGCAAGCCAGAAGACGAATGCCTGGAAATTGATGCTGCGAGTTGAGAAGTGCGGGTAAGCTATCAATGGATGAGGTCTGAGGCTCCCGAGCAAGAAAATTGCTAAGTCCACAATACTGCGACTTGGGCATGCTACCTGGGAGACACTGGAACCAAGCCGCATGATCATTCGCAATTTACTCCGACTTGAGCCTGCGACCTGGGACTAGGGATGACCAAGTCGCACATATACATTCCCCAGAAACCTCCTTGGTCCTGCGAGTTGAAGAAGAAGAAGATTAAGCCGCAGCAAGACTCGCAAAACACTCCTACTTGGGCGTGCGGCTAAGACAAAGCGATTTAAGTCTCACAAGACAAGTTCTTCATCTACTGCGACTTAGGTGTGCGACCTGGGACATACTGGACTGACCCGCAGGATTTCCACTTGACCCAACTGAGCCGGGTCAGTACCCAGTTTGTCCTGGGCTGACCCGGTCCATTAGCACTAGGTATATATAGTTTTTTTGGAGAAAAACCCTAGACAGGTTATCTTCTACTTAGTTTTCTCTCTAGTTTTCTTTCCTTTTTAGTGTAAAAACGTTTTTGATTAAGAGATATCTGAAGGGATTTGATCATTCCAAGTCTGTTTCTTATCATCTCATCATCTCATTTCTACTTCTAATCATGATTAACATCATCTCTTGCAAAAGATTAGATGTGTTCTTCATGATTAGTGAGTAGTCATCTTTTAAACTTCTAGGTGTGTAGATTAGGGTGCTTAGATGTTTGATTGGTGATGTTTAGGGTTTAGATTTTCATTCCATTTCCTTAGTTAGTTGCTCCTAATGCCAGATTTCCTTGGGAAAGTGAAATCTGGGTTCATAGGCATTTCATGCACCAAAAGTGTTTGATGAAATGCCTGAATGAGCTAACTTAAGGGTTTATGCCTTTTTCATCATGGGAATGATTTGTTAAATGCATGAATGACATATTAGAACTGTTTCTTAATGCTCATTGATTCATATTTCACAAATGATGATTTGGTTTGAAAGTGGATTAGTGTAGAGATTAATGCCTTCATGAGAGGATTAGTCTAGATTAGAGTTCTAAGTTGAAATGCGTTTGTTATTTCCCGCTTGAATTCACATTTTCTCTCACTTTAATACGTCTTGGTTGAGAGATTGTTTGGTCACTTATTAGGCTTGATGCATTATGCTTGCTGATTGCTTGATTATATCTAATGGTTGTTAGACTTGATTAAGTGATTTGCAAAGGGATTATTGTCATGGGAATGAATTAATCTGATTAAGAAGCCTAGACTAAAGAGTAGCAAGTGTTGCATTATGTTCTTAGCATCATGATTCAATATCTAAAGCACCCTAATCAATGATCACATCTAGAGGTTTAGCTTTTATCATTTGCTTAATCACCATCATCTTGTTTTCTTTGCTTGCTTAGTTCATTAATCATAGCTTGTTTGTTTCTTGTTTTATGCTTTCTTGTTGCTGGTTTCACAAAACTCATCTTTGATTACTTGACTTAAGAACCTATCACATAAATTAGTGCCTAACTACCACACATATGGATTGACACCCCTTATACTACTTTGACAAGGGGATTGATAACCCATCTAAGGCTTTAAAAACCTTAGTTATCAATTGGCGCTGTTGCCATATTGTGTGGGGATTGTTAGCATTAGTTTCTGATATAGTTTTTGAGATCAAGTTTATTTTGTTTTACTGATCACCTTTCAAGCTCTGTCTTTGTTTTCAGGTTTATGATCACAAGGCCCAGAGATCGGCGGTTGAAGCAGAACGCTGGATAAATATGGAATAATGTTTGAGGAAGGCGGTCGAGAGCGCCTTGAAGCTATCGATCGAGTGCGTCTCCAGCCTGGAGAACCAAGTCAGGGCAGGGCCGACCAGGTTTTCCACGAAGAGTTGGCAGTGTCTGGCCTCGCGCTCTTCGGGCGTGAAGTGAGCTTGTCCCATGGCAATGGTGAATGCCGTTAGATACTGCATGGGATCAGTATCTCCGGCGTAAGGTGGGAGCTTCACTTTGCTGATGTGGCGGAAAGGGGTGGAGGCAATTCGGTGCGTGAACGGTGTGTTTTGCGTCTCCTGCAGGACACGATCTATTTCGGGGGCTGAACTCGTGGCTCGGTGGACCTTGGAGTTCATTTCGCGAATTTTCGCCTTGATGGCCTCGATCTCCGCATCGCGGTCTCGCTCTGCGGCCATCTTTCGAAACGCCTCCGAGCTAGAATGCTGAGGGCGCATTTCGGCCGAGCGATTTGCCAACTGGGCGGATCTCCAACTTGGTCCGGCTGACTCGGTTGGTGAGTCGCCGAAGAGGTTCCTTTGCAAGAGTAGCACTTCTGAGCGGTGGGCTTCCTCGAGGTCGTGCACAACCGAGGACCTAGGATTCTCTGGTTGGTTTGCGTGGGCTCCGCGCCCTGCCGTGAGCTCGGCGAATCTCCGATCAGTTTGGCGGGTCATTTCGTCCATTCGGTCGAGCAAGGAATGGAGAAGAGGAGCCATGGCGTGGTCTCCGCTTGCCGGAGTGGTCCTTTCGGCTGGGGCCTGTAGGGTGGCATTTCTCGGACTCGCGGGTAACGCCATTGGCTCCAGGATTTGACGGGGAGTGCTACTTTCTAGTTCGGACTCCAAGGGGAGCGGCGGTGCTGGTAGCTGCGGTGCAGGCACTCCGGTCTCTATTGGTATGGCGGCCTCCTTAAGGTGGACAACCGACGAGGGCGGCGTGAGCGCTGCGGGTGTCGTGGTTGTCGACTTGGCTGTCACTGGTGATGATTTTGACATTCCTGAGGTTGAGGGCAGTGTTCCTGCCATTTCCAAATCTCTCTTGTGCGTGTAGAAAATCTCTAAACCCCCCTCCTTCTAGCGCCAATTGTTGATCCTCTAGATCACTAAGTACGTTTAACAGATGATGAGAATGATTAGAGATGATTTCGGGGTGAGATTTTCGTATAATAAGAGTGATTTAGTTAAGGGGGAAGAGAAAGTGTCAGCTCGGAAACGTAAGGGGTGTTTGCAAGGAGATAACAACTGGTGTTTCGAACTAAGTCTGTAGCAGGTCCAGTTCGGTGCTTTTATTATCGTTACAGCGAGCTCGGTAGAGAGACAAGTGTATTAAAGTAGAGAGAGAGTAATAAATTTTTCGGATCCTCTCATAAATGATTTATGAGGAGTATTTATAGCAGGAGTTGGGAGACGAGTTTCCTCCAAATCGGGTCGACGTGGCAGCTTCAGCGCATCTCGCGGGTATGGCGTCTCGAGCCGCGCATCCGAACCACTCCGCAGCGTGTGATGATGGTCCTTCGCCGAGCTACTTGCGTGCTTAGGCTACTGTAGACGAACTGCCCTTACACGTGTTAGGTTCTGCTCGGCTTGACGCACTGTAGATCGGCGTCGTAATGATGACGATTTGGCGGAACCATGACCGGACTCGTTGACTTTGGCTGGGTTTTTGGTTGACTTGATCTATGGGCTTTATTGTCCAAGATTGGCCTAGCTAATTGGGGGTGATAAGCCCACCTCCAACAATTTCGAAAGCCCATTCGAAGGAGCTTCATAGTTCATAGTATCCTCTACGATTCCACCCATCTACAATATCTTTTACTAGAAATTTTAATCAATTATTTATCAAGAAGAAATAATCGAGAAACTAATTTTTTTGGTTAAGAGCTCCATGCATTATTTTGTTTTAATCCTAGGTTAATATATAATCAACTGCACACAAAAAAAGAGAGTAACAACATTTTGTTTTCGAATTTAACTAGACTTTTGCATTTTTATTTAACTAGACTTTTGCATTAGTTGCATTTTTATTTAACTAGACTTTTGCATTAGTTGCATTTTTATTTAACTAGACTTTTGTTTTGTTTTCGAATGCAATTTTATTTTGTAATCTTTTTGTAACAACATTTTTATTTTCTAATTCTATATTTCCTCACAATTATATGATGTGTGAGGATACTTTATCTTTGAATTTTTTTAGACAAAATTTATGTTTTTTCTATTAAGACGTATTAGTTATGTAATACCAAAAATGATAAATAGGCATTGTTTTAAAAACTTCTTTGTTAATTATATTATATAATTAAGACTAAGGAGCTATACAATTAAATATTAAGTTTTATAAAAATGTTTTTACCAATTTTTTCATAGTTTTAACATCCATTTAAATATATTTAATATAATACAAGAAAATTTATAAGCTTTCATAGAAAATTATTAAAAATATAAATTAGAATTATAGAATACTTTTTATAAAAACATTAAGTTTAAGGAGATATTATAAAACATATGCCCTCGTTTCTATACCCATCACTAGTGATTAATATTGGTAATCCCCTTTTTATGACAATTAGTATTGTTAATCTTATGGATCTTATAATGAGTTAAAAATAATTGGGGAGATTATAAGGAGATACAACATTATGTTCATTAACATTGAGATTTAGCACTAACTAATGTTTTAAAAAATGTTTTCAATAACAGTTCGTTGTCGAACTACAAAACAATGTATGTCTCTCATATTCTTTGTTAGTTTCACCTATTTTGTTTTCAAAAAATTGTTTATTTATTATCATTTTTATATATAGGATAGTCATGAATTTTAAAAAATATTACTAACAATAAAACAAGAAAATTGAAATGAAAAAACATGCTCATACAAAACAAAATATGTATATAGACTTTATTTAAGAAAACCATTGATGGGAACAGGGTGAAAAATATATGTAATTTAAAACTTGAAATTAGATTGAATAAGACCTTTTAAATCCCTTTCTATACTTACATTTTTTATTTGTATGGTTGGCTTCAAGGTCTTCCTTTACGCACTCAAATTTGTGTACACATTCTCACAGAACATATCAAAGCCTACATCCAAAAAACAAAAATCATAAATGAATATAAAGAATTTTGTGAATCCATAACCTAATATAAATTCAAAATTACCATATATGAAGAAAAAAGTTTCAAATATTTAACCAAATGACTTGATAGAAACAAACTAAATAAATCAAAGAATATCCATCCCGTCATATAAAAATTAAACTTAGTTACAAATCAAATAAAATAAAATAATGTTGAAAAAATAATGTCATTTTATAAAAATACTTAAGCTGAGAGATTTTTTCTTTTCCCTATAATCAATCAAGATTTTATTGACAAAGAAACATAGTAGTGATAGCATTGTTTCTTGGAAATCTGGAAAACAAATCTTCTGTAAAAGAACTCATATGAAGTTTAAATGATATTTTCTTATCACACGTTTTCATATATAGATCTAATGTATCTAAGCTAAAACAAATAACAATAAAAATAACGAGGAATACAAAAGAATATGAAAAAGAGAGATGATCAAAGAATTGATAACATGCGAACACCAAAACATTATTCATATATTTGAAAGCTTTATTAATCAAATGAAAATAAGAATCTTAAAAAAAAAATAAGACATTTTGTGAATCTTCATCGGATATGAGATCTCTGCTTTCATATAATCACAATTTCAAATGAATTCATATATCATATAATTGGCACTTTTGGCTTTTTTTTTCGATTTTGTTGCCTCTTTTTTTGGGGGGAGGAGGGAGGAGGAGGGAGAGAGAGACCGAAATGAAAACTACATAAATAATCTTAGATTTTAAGACCTTTATATAGGGTACAAAATAACCAAGATTAAACGTTGTCGTTTAGAATATGGATATATAGATCCTTATAGATATAGTGTCTATATTTCATTATAAATCAAATATCAATTTAAAATAAAATCAGAAGAAAATCAAAGCATTTAAATAAAAAAATAAAATAAAAGACATTAAAGAATTGATATCAGCTTTCTATTCTTTAAAGTATGTGTTCACTTAAGGACTATGGTCCATGATGAGGGAGAGAGAAGCGGAAAATGAGAACTACATAGATAATCTTAGATTTTAAGACTTTTATATAGGATACAAAATAACCTAGATTAAACGTTGTCGTATGGAATATGGATATATAAATCCCTATACATATAGTGTCTATATTTCATTATAAATCAAATATCAATTTAAAATAAAATCAGAAGAAAATCAAAGCATTTAAATAAAAATAAGAAAAAATAAAAGACATTAAAGAATTGATATCAGCTTTCGATTCTTTAAAGTATGTGTTCACTTAAGGACTATGGTCCATGATGATTATGATTATGAACGTAACTTAGACATAAGAAAATCTATTACTTGATGTAAGTTTACTTTCAATTTTGAGATCTAATATTTAATCATGTTTGTGCTCTACAAAAACTGAATAATTTAGATCTGGTTTATCTTCTTAAAATGATTGCTAGAAGAAATAAGATTTTTTTATCTAGAACGTATATAATTTGTTTGTAAATTCAAATGTTAACTGTAAACTAACACGATCATTAATTGGTTGGTTTCTAAGGTTAAGCAATTAAATAAATATGAAACTCTAAAGGCTTTGTACATATTTTAGGAACACTATAATTGATTCTCTTATCGTATCAATTTTATATTCATTCGGGTATCCTTTGGAAATGGACACATGCCAAAGGTCTAGTTTCTGTTTCAATTACACTAGCTAATAACTGAATAGCATCGTTAACCCTGCTTTAGTTAGTCTTAGGTCAAAGTTCTCTAAATGTAGTTTAAGACAAGTCACAAAGTATCATGGTTTAATACAAGCTATAGAAGAATAAGAGTAAGGATGAAACCGAGAATCATTTGGAAGATTTTTCATGGGATCTTCTTATATATACTTTTTTTTCTCCTATAAACCATGGAAGTTCTGGGTTTTTGGAAATTTACTAACTTTCTTTTACAAACTTTTCTCTCTTTTAGTAAGTGATTGTTTCTCCTTATGAAATGTTGGATTGTGGTTTGTAATACGTCAATGAGAAAATCAGAAGAAATCTCATGTTAATGCGGAGATTATTGTTGAATTGTTGGTTGAGATAAATTCAAAGGAAACAATAAATCATTAGATTTGTTATAGGTAAAATCCTATGTGTTGTTAATCACGATTTGTTTTCTTACTGAAACATATGTTTGGGGCTACACCTACTCTTAAATTAAGAGGAGGTTAACAACGAGAAAGAATGTAGCAAGTCTAAAACTCAAAGTCTAAAACTAGGTGCAAGGGACACTAGCAAAAGGTTTGCGTGTTGGCCGCAATGGCGGATCAAGTGAATGGATAGAATATGCACATATCCCCACTAAATTATAAGAAAAAAATCATTACAAAGGAAAGTTTACAGATTTTGCTAGATAAGAAAACTAGCTAAGGGGTTCGCACCATGTGCAGACTACAAACTTTTCAGAAGCATAATTGGAGTACCAACTTTTAAAACCAACTTATGGTTTAACAAACCAAAAATATTGACCATATTCAAGATGGTCGAGGTGGGACGGGATGTGGTGGTTGAGGCCGGATGGAAAAAAAATGGTCAAGGCGGGACGGAGCTCACCCGCAGTCCGGTGGAGGATGACCACGGGGACAAGGGTTCAGGTGCAGCTAGGAACTCGGTGCCGCGGTCGATGGCGTCTTGGCTGCGGTCCGGTTGATCACAACCGCGACCAATCTTCTTGCTGCCAAGTCCTTCTTCTCCTCGATTTCTGCTAGGCCGAGTAGTTTAAAACCACTAAAACTAAAACTCTTTTTGATCTTTTCGTTTTACCGATTTATTTTTGTTTTTTTCATTTATAGGAACACATGAAACTAAGAAAAAGAAAAATATCAATATAAAAAGAAAGAAAAACTTAAAGGAAAACATACCTGAATGGATTGTCTCTCATTAAGCGCTTCTGTTTTAAGTTGTTTAGCTCGACTTTGTTTCTAAGGTGAGCTTAGTCTTTAAAAGACAACTAGATTCTAACCCCGTGCATCCGCACGGGAATATTTTTTATTGTTTAACGAATTTTATAATATAATTTGTGTTTTTGAGTTTAGATATAATTATTTTTATAAATATATTTTTTAATAAGTGAAAATATTGATTTTTGTGTTTAGATATATTTTTATAGTATTAAAATTAATTATAATTATAAAAATATAATTTCAACCCATCCACTAATATGAATTCATAATGAACTATTATAAAAACATAATTCTAACTTTTTCGTTCATATTACCGTATAATATAATTATTTGTTAAAAGTTGGAGATGTATTAACAGTATTATTTAGCATTATAGTTTTCTATAATTTAATCAACGAAGGGAGTGTACAGCTGGTTTTTCAAACAACATTATAGTGTATGCAATAATTTTTAATTTTTTATGTTTTGATTTTGTATGAAAAATATATTTTTGATATACATGTATAATTCAAAATTAGTGATTTTAGTTACCAAAATATTTTTAACCCGGTTTTTTATATATATTTTTAGTTCTATGAATTTTAAAAAATATATTTTTAATATTTAAATTATACATTTGAATTTTACTTATTATTTTATTATTAATTTGTAAATAAATCATAATCGTAAATATATTATATAAGCAACATAAATATCATATCATTTACATCATTATAAATATTTTATATTTCAAATATGACCATTATTTTTCATATGTGAATTTTTTTTCCAAAAATTTTAGATATTTTTGATAAAAATGTTTAATAGTATAGAAATTATATAAATTAGAATCTTTAAATCAAATCTAAATTAATATCTGATTTATTATTTTTAATCAAATCAAATCAAATCTAAATTACCTATATTTAAGGAACTCTAAAAATATTTAAATTAATAACTAATTTTCGAAATTAAATATAAATAATTTTTAAAATTATTTTTAAACACTTAAAAAAAAATTAGGAGTGTTTGGAAGCAAGTACTAAATGTGCTTCTGTTTTAATATAATAGATATTTTGCAACAAGTCCTCTTTGCTTCTCTTTTTTCTCCTCATTTATTTCTCCATCACTCCATTCTTAACCGGATTTCAGATCTTGTGGCTTGAAATGACTCGATCCCTTGATCTTGTAAGGGACATCAGTGTAGAAGACATCTTTGTCGACATTAGCAAAAGAAATACTTCGGTTTGGCTAGTCCATGATGGCGCCAGCTGTGGCTAAGAATGGCCATCCAAGTATCACCGGTGTTGAGTCATTTTTGGGCTTCTTGACTATGTAGAAATCGACTGGGGCTACGTAATCTCCAATCCTTACAGGCATATCATAGACAACTCCTTTTGGTGAGACACAAGGGTTGTCTTCCATGCGTATCTTCAGCCTTGTCCTGTGCACGTTTTTAATGCCAAGACATATTGCAGTTGCTTTGGTGATTATGTTAAGACAAGCTATGGAGTCATAAAGGACATCAGTGAATTGAACTCCATGAATTCCACAAGTAATGAGGAATTGGCCTTGGTCTTGGATCTCGTGAAGAGTGTAAACCGTTTTTCCTTGCCTTGCTTGCATGAAGAAATCTTCTATCTTAGGAATAGACTCCTTAGTTTCACAAAAGAAGTGGCCAATCATGTAGTTCTTGCAGGCTTTAGCAAAGGTGATTCTTTGAGGTAAACTTCGAACCACCAAGTTGAACTTTTCTAGCTTCTCTTTGTTGATTTTGTTGGTGTAGTCACTGCGTTCTTTAGGATTTTGAAGATGGATCCCATAGATTGTAGCTTCAGGTGATGTTTTAGAGAAGGCCATGCGTCTGGCTCTTATGAAATAGGTGTGAATGTTTTTCTTAGTCTCCTTGATGTATCTAGAGAAAACTTGGAGGAAACCTAGCTTCCAAACATCATCAAAACCTTTGTAGACAGGGATCGACTTCACAAATTTGTTAAACTCAATAAGTTTTTCTCTAGATATGCTACACGTCCTTGTTTCCTCAAAGATTGGTGAACTGCTTGAATGTGGCTTCAAATTGCTCCAAACGATTACTGATCTACATGTTCTCATCTTGTTGGCTCAGAATCTGATGAGGGCGACATTGAACATATGGTCTAGGGTTGACCATGGGAGATGCATAAGGACCATCTCAGTATGAAGGAAGCTCGCGGCGTCCATAGGGTTGATGGTTCCGAAAATGTAGTGGAAATCACAATAGTGTGATTCTCTGCGTTAAGTGGCTTGAAGAGTAATGTAGAAACCTTCCTCATAGTAGTGATCTCGGTCCATAGGTGGATATATTGCTTCAAAGCCCTGAAACAACGAAAAACAAAACCGAAAATCAGTAGCAAAGTGATGTTCTAGAGTCGATTTACTAACCTTCTAGAGTTTTGCTGAAGAGAAAACGTTATTTCCCCGGAAACGGCGCCAAATATTTGATGTGTGCGTGGTGTGTAGAGAACAATTTTTACCCTTACTAAAAAAAATGAAGCTGCAAGTGCACAACTGGTCAATTGTAGTACTTAGAGATCGAATCTACAGGGAATCAAGTTCTTAACCTTTTGAAAGCGATTGAGTAACGAAGTTTAGAACTAATTGTATTTAAAGGGTTTTTGGTGTCACGAAAAAGGTAAATCCTAAACTAAACGGAAAAAAATAGCTTAAAAAATAAGAAACTAAGAAAATAAAAGTAAGATTGCTTTTAAAAAATTGGTGAAAGACTAGAGAAAAATGGCGCTGAATTGTCAGGATATATTTGTGGTATGATCGATTCAAAACATGCTAAAAAGCAAATAAAAAGATCCTAGCTAAAACTCTTAGAATTTGAGCACAGTTGTATTACTAAGTCATTCTCATGATCATAACCAACTGCCAACCACAACCCTAACCAGTAGCTTTCATCTCTGGCGCCGATAATAAGTGCACATAATAGTTTGAACAAGACTAATCTACATTCACAAATCACCTATAGGTAGCTTTCGTCTCCTATGGCAGAATTGCTCTTTTCAAACTATATCAGGTAGATAATAAAAAATCTCGCAGCACTAAGTACCTAAATTATATTATAGTTCATGATGCTACTCTAATGCATTAAAAATAAGTTTCGAAGAAAGAGTTCTAAGATTTGGCTTAATAGCTCATGCAATCCTCATCGAACATATAAATCCCCATCGATTAATCTCTTAAACCCAAATTAAAAGTAATTACTCAGACATAATTAAAGAAAGCAAAAACAGTGTAGAAGAAAGCTTTGAAGAAATCAATATTGAAAAAAATGGATCCTGTCTTTCCTGTTGGTAATATTTTGGTTTCCTTATTGATTTATTTGATTTAATTTTTCTTAATAATATTTAGTCCATTATTTGTTAGAGAATTATAATGTTATTTTAACTTCCATTCTTTTTTAAAAATAGACTTGGTTAGTGTGATCGATTTTTGTTGGTGAAATATCCATGGGCAATGACTTTGACTCCATTTCAAGAATTCAGCCAAAGAAATTTCTTGAATTTCATATAAGAGATCTCTAGTAAGTGTATTCCTATATGTTATGCAAATTCATTTTTATAAGTATTATTCATTGTTGTTATGTTTACTTTGATATTTAGGGATATTGTTATCAAATGTTTTGTGTTTGATAACTGCACAATTTGTTTCGATAATTCCTAGAAATCGAGAAAGACTGATCGCATTTTCGTTCTGTTAACTGAGTGGAGACTTGGTCTCTATAAAGGTTAGATACCCTATGTATATTATTATTGAATTTGGTATTTGAACTTCTACCAAAGTATATAACAGTGTCAAATGCTACAATTATATTTTTCTTCGTAGGTGAACCCATTGTCAGAAACGGAGTAGGTTGGTCTGGATTTCTTTCTAACCCAGAGATTACTGAAATTCAAGAGTTTGCGTACATGTAAGCCGTGTTATCTTTATTGTTAAATGAAATCATAATTTATAGTTTCTAACTAGTCATATTTATATCAACAGGTTCGTTTTGGCCGACAAGAAGTCAAATATCAAACCAGAAAATTAAGATGTGCAGATGAAACCGGTCTAAACTATAACACATTTTTGTTCAAAGGAGATATGTCCTACTATTTACATTTATGTAATGAATCTAATATCTTGAACTTATTAATTTTTGTTTTATTTTTTACAATGGTTGTTTATTTATATACGTAAACATATTTTATTTTCATATCTAAATGATGGTTAATAAATTATAGTGAATCGTGTAATAAAAATATGGAAATTAACTTATTAACTAGATTAATTTTATCATTATTAGATATACATTATTAAATGAAAGGATATTATCTTGTATTTGCCAAAAAAAAGGACATACTTTGTCAACACTTAAATTTACAGTTTTCTTAACAATTCGATTTTTTGGGCTTTTACAATGCTTTACACTCTATAATTGCTAAGGTAGTGAGCTTTGATGGTGTATCATTTTTAAAATTGTGAACGAATTTGTCCCATTTTATATATACATTTGCATTTTATATCTAATTAATTCATCGGTTTATTGGGCATACCATTATTTTGCTTTATATAATTGATAAAGTTTGGGCTTTCATTATAATATAACAAAGGGTTGGTCAAAAATGTGATAAACTTTGATTGCTTAACATCTGTAAAACTATCACGAGCCTTTTCATGTGTGCACAACCTTAATGGAGCTGTCATATCAATATTATCCTCAAACAAAGTCAAAACTTAATATACATTCACATATTCCGTACTTTTTTTTGCATTTACTCATAATCAAAATCATTTTATAATTGTTTAGATTTTGTTCAATTACTCTATTAATTAAATATATAAAACAAAAACAATCACGCCTGCCCACCAATGGGCGGGTGAGAATCTAGTTATGGATTAAAGACATCGAACCATGTCTTTAAAAGTCAAAACTTCCGGAAGAGCTAAAAAGATCTGAAAATTAAAAGCTCCAGAAGAGCTAAAAAAATTTGAAAGCTCCGGAAGAGCTAAAAGCTCCATAATAGCTAAAAGCCCCATAAGAGCTAGAAACTCCAGAAGAGCTAAAAGCAAGAGCTAGAAGTTCCGGGAGAGCTAAAAGCTCCGTAAGAGCTAGAAGCTCCGAAAAAAGTTAAGCTCCGGAAGAGCTAGAAGCTCCGGAAGAGCTAGAAGCTCCGGAAGAGCTAAAAATGCTTCACAAGAGCAAACGATGGTGACATGCATATATGTGATAATAAAGGAAATATGGCAAAAGTATATACAAAAGTAAACCTGAAGTTTACTAATTGAATAAACCGGTTATGCCATCCCGATAGTTCCAATGATATAAGATCATTGAGGATACATGTTGAAAAACCAGAAGCTTTTTCAACTATCGCATGTCCTAAAAGCATCCATGGATGGATCACCATTTTTTTAAAAGCTCATTGGATATGTGTTGGTCCAAGAGTGGGATTGAATTCGAGATGGATAAACCTTAAAAGTGTCATCATCTCGAGGGGGAGAATTAAAGAATCACACATCAAGAGTAAGCTGAACATCCAGAAGATTATGTTCGCACTCAAAATGAGCTTAAAATAAAGAAAATCCAAGGGATTGCAAAACTAGTTATGGTGATCTCCATGTTATTGCAAAGAACATACAGTGTTGCATGCAGTAAACAACTGATGGATGAGATGTCAGGAGATTAATTATTATTATGGATCCTCATATGAACCTGAAGTTCATATTGAGTGAAAAAAAAAACCTCACATCCCAGCTGAGCTCCACTTAAAATAGAAGTCTCTGAAAGACGGTCTTCTGAGTCTATGACACGTAGAAATATGATAGACTACTTTTGTTCCAAATCCTTAAAAGAAAAGGAGCAAAAGAGGATTAATCTCCTGAAGAGATTGTTGATATGGTTTGAAATAAAATTAGATACCTGAATGAATCGATGATAAGAGATCTCGATTCACCATGTCATTATAAAAGGTGGAACCAAAGATTAACCTCTAGAGGAATTAATCACTAAAGGATTATATTAGAATTCTGTTCCCGGGAACACTACTCGATTGAAATAAAGAATGATGATCATCAAAACTCCTGAAGAGTTTTCTCGGGTAGTATAAGAAAAAGGACTATTCCAGAGGTGATATCTTGAACCGGTAACTGGAGATATGTTTACGGCATGTTTTGCCGATCCCCACTTTGGTGAAAATGAATTCCCTGCGTTAAGGGGGAGGATCTAGAGAATTAGCAAAAGATAACACAAAAGTGTATATAAACTTTGGCTTATCTTGATCCTCTTACCGATAAACCTGAGGTGGAGTTCATAAATTTATACATTTGCAACAAATCAGTTACTTGATGCGTTCAAAGATATAAAATGGGTGAGAAAATCATATATCTCCGCTGCTAATGCTCCATCCGGAACAATTTATTGATGAGAATAAAGAAAATGAACTACAGGTTCAATTAAAGCGCGGGAGGCCGATGGACTTGTAAGATAAAAATCCCTTTTTTAGTGAAAAGGTTCCAAAAAACCATATCGAGAAATATCCTGATGACATTTGTAAAAAAGTTCCAGAAGAACCGAATAAAGATGTCCCGAAGATATTTGTGAAAATGTTTCTGAAGAACCAAATAAAGATATATGTTCAGAAGACATATATTAATGGGTTCCATAAGAACCATATAAAGAAATTCGTCTAGAAGACGAGCGTGCCTGCACTCTTTTTCCCTTATCATGGTTTTGTTCCAATGAAATTTTCCATGAAAAGATTTTTAACGAGGCAGCAAGAAACACACAAAATATAGATCTCTAAAAAGGAATACTTCTGAAAGAAGAAGTATAATGATATGCATAAATGCACTCTTTTTTCCTCACCATGGTTTTTGTCCCACCCGTTTTTTTATGCTGAACTTTTTAACAAAACATCGAAGAATACGCAAATGATAGATATCCAAATGGCGTAGAAGTCCAGACTCATCTATCCAAGGGAGAGATTATATCATCTAAGTGTTCAAAGGAAAAGAAGATTATGTATATTTTCTAAGGAGACCAGTACTGCACTCTTTTTCCCTTATTATGGTTTTTGTCCTAAATAAATTTTTCCATAACTAGGTTTTAATGAGGCAGTATGCAATATATCAACGGTAATGGATAATAAAGACGAGTGTTATAAAATAAGATAAAGATAATAATTATCCATATGTCACCACCTACCCCTTATACTTTACCAACTTACTCTTGTATAAATACGAGAGTTTGCCATGTTTTGTGTATCTCCTCCACTCATCCTCTATTCTCTTCTCTCTTACTCCTTATATAATATAATATAAGAAAATGTATATACATATAAATATATGCAATAATTACACTTATGCTATTATTAAAATTTAAATATATGGAGCTAGCTTAGAAACAAAAACATAATAAAAGGGTGCCATTTTAGAAAATTGTTTTTAATTACTTTTAGTTTGAAGTAATTTAATGTACCAAACTCTTGTCACCTCATCAAACTAAAAGTATTAGTCCTCCACGGACAGACAAACGAGAAACACTCGTCTTACCAAACTCTCGTCTTTTTTTTTTTTGGTGCGAAAACCAAACTCTTGTCTAAACAACCAAACTATTGCAAATTTGAAACTGATCTTCCTCTCCATCACTGACTCGTATTATCAAACGATTCTTGCAAAGAAAAAAAAAATGGAAGAAGTTGCTGTGGTGGAGAACAAGAAAGTGATACTGAAGAAGTATGTAGATGGCATTCCTACAGAAACAGATTTGGTAGTGAAGCTCGGAGAGACAATTGAGCTTAAGGCACCAAAAGGGTCCTCTTGTTTCCTCGTTAAAAATCTATACTTGTCTTGTGATCCTTACATGAGAGGTCGTATGCGCGACTTTCACGGTTCCTACCTCCCGCCTTTTGTTCCTGGTCAAGTATAGATTACACAAACTCGATTTTACTCAATTTTTGATTTTTTTTTCTGTGCTGTGGCAAATGAATCTGTGATTTGGTATTTTTTTGCTCTTTTTGGGTGCTCAAATTTGGGTGAAGAATGTTATTTCTTAAGTGTAATGCAAGAATTTTGCGAACCAAGTGTTCGATGTTTTGCCCGAACTAACGAATGTATACAGATCTGCTTCGTAGTTCCTTGTGTCTACTTTTCTTGGTGAATTGTTTCACATTCTTTTGAAGACTCTTAACATGTCAAGTATAGATTGCACAAACTCGATTTTTCCCAAAATTTGATTTTTGTTTTCTGTCTTTTTGGCAATCGAAGCTGTGATTTGGTCTTCTGGGTAATTTTTGCTCTTTTGGGAGCTCAAATGTGGGGTGACGAACGTTGTTTTCCTGTAAAAGAGTAATTTTGCAGAACAAGTGTTCGATGTTTTGCTGCGTAGTTCTTAAAATGTGTCTACTTTTGTTGGTCAATGGTTTTACATTTCTTTTGAAGATAACATGTTTCTTGAGTTTTCACTGCTACACATTTGTGTCAAATAAACAGCCTTAAGTGACTTATAGTTTTCAAATCTTGATGCAGCGTATTGAAGGGTTCGGTTTAGCAAGGGTGATAGATTCTGATGACGCTAATTACAAGTCCGGCGACATAATCTCCGGGATTACTGGTTGGGAAGAATACAGTCTTCTTCGTAGCTCAAATGAGCTGCAGTTGAGAAAGATTCAGTTAGACGATGGCATTCCACTTTCTTATCATCTTGGGCTTTTTGGTACGACCCATTGTTTAGCCAAAGAGGAATCAATCATTTTGTTTGATAAAACAGTTTGTATAATCTTGGTATCGGTTACTTTTTACAGGGATGGCTGGATTTACAGCATATGCAGGGTTTTACGAGATATGCTCTCCCAAGAAAGGGGAAAGTGTTTTAGTTTCTGCAGCTTCAGGAGCTGTAGGACAACTTGTTGGTCAGCTTGCTAAGTTGCACGGCTGCTACGTTGTTGGGAGCGCCGGTAGTGAACAAAAGGTTTATATGATTGATTTGTCTCAAAACTTAATATATAGTAACCATTCTTGATTTTGTTTCTTTAATGATAGGTCTGTAACTTATGTGGGACATAATTTCAGGTTGATCTTCTTAAAGACAAGCTCGGGTTTGATGAAGCCTTTAACTACAAGGAACAGACTGATCTTGATGCTGCTTTGAAGAGGTAAGTATATTGTAAGGTTCAGCTTGAATTAGTGTTTTGGGAATAGTAAGATTCTGTGATTATGCCCTTTAGATTTATCATAAAATGCTTGTGGGTTTTGCAAACATCATGCTGAAATGTTTCATTCTTACTAACAGGTATTTCCCTGAAGGGATCAATATCTACTTTGATAACGTGGGTGGATCCATGCTTGATGCAGCGCTCCTTAACATGAAGGTCCGTGGAAGAATTGCGCTCTGTGGAATGGTGTCTTTGCAAAGCCTCTCAAGCTCATCGCAAGGAATCAACAATCTGTACAATGCGATCCCCAAACGCGTAAGATTAGAAGGGTTTTTACAGAGCGATTACCTCCATATTTTCCCACAGTTTCTTGAACATGTCAAAGGATATTACAAGGAAGGGAAGATTGTGTACATCGAAGATATGTGTGAAGGCCTTGAGCTCGCTCCAGCTGCACTTGTCGGACTGTTTTCCGGTAAAAATATTGGTAAACAGGTCGTTTGTGTTGCTAAGGAGTGAGTGTTTCTGAAAGTATATTGGCATGTTATGTGCAGAACAGACACTGTATGAATCAAGCCGTGTTATGTGTAAGAGGTCTTGTGAATCGCTTGTTGATGAAGAGTGTTTCATGAATGTGTTCATGTAGATTTCAATGAGCTTGCTTTGCAAGTAAACAAAAATTATGGGGTCATAAACGGATAATGTATTCAAAAATTTTCGTAGTTAATTAATAACTAGTGAACTTGTCCATGTCTTGCGTGGACATATAATTTTTCATTTTATTGTTTGAGAATCTAATAATAATTTGAAACCATTTGTTTTTTATTTATTATTGAGTATATTTGTTTATTATATTTTTTACATTTTAATATTTGAAGATATGATCGTGAAAACAGTATAGAAGAATGTAGATAAAACATATTAGTATTCAAATCATTTAGTTTAAATAGTTTAATTTCTTTTTTATCATTGTATTTAAGACGTACCTAGTTTTTTGAAGTACTGTACGAACTTATTTGAAAAAGAACGAAAAGTTAAACAATTTAGAAAAGGTGTGAGAGAATTAGAGAGAAATCATGCACATATTTATAGATCACAAATACCATCATACCATTAGACATTCTATTTATTGATTATTTTTTGTTAAATTTTTAATAAATTTCGGTTTTATAAAAGTTTAGAAACAGTTTGATTTGACAGCGAAATAAAGCATTAAACCATAATAATTTAGGACATTTTGTTTTAAGTTATTTTTAACACATCATCAGATAAGATCAATAAAAAATGACACATAATCAGTAAATGAAGTAAAAATATTTTTTTTTTTGCAGCTGAATCTCATTTTGGCGCTGATGCGTAAAAGAAACACTGAAAATCGCTGTGAGCGCGACACATAACGCGACATGTAAGCAAATCACTACACAAAAATATAGAATTTTAATTTTTTGTTAATTTTTACTAAATTTTGGTTTTATAAAATTTTAGAAATGATTTGATTTGACAGCGAAATAAAACATTAAATCACAATAATTTAGAACAGTTTGTTTTAAGTTATTTTTAACACATCATTAGATAAGAACCAATAAAAAATGACACATAATTAGTAAATGGGGTAAAAATGTCTTTTTGCAGCCGAAACTCATTCTGGAGCTGACACGTAAACGAAACACTATGAAAAATCGCTGTGAGTGCGACACGTAAGCAAATTACTACACAAATAAAAATATAATTTTTTAATTTTTTATTAAATTTTTACTAAATTTCGGTTTTATAAAAGAAACGGTTTGATTTGACAGCAAAATAAAACATTAAACCACAATAATTTAGAATGGTTTGTTTTAAATTATTTTTAACACATCATCAGATAAGAACCAATAAAAAAAAAAAACATAATTGATAAATGGGGTAAAAATGTCAACCGAAACTCATTTTAGAACTGATACGTAATTGAAATACTGTGAAAATCGCTGTGAGCGCGACATGTAAGCAAATCACTACACAAATAAATATATAGATAAGAGGATCCGTAAGAAGCCCAAGATAGTATCTCATGAGAAGTTTATTAGCCCATGTGTTTAGGATTTAAGCAAGTAGTGTAAATTCTTTTCTTAATAGAACTCGTATTGTAACCTTGAGAGTTGTTTCGAGATAACTCTCCTTCTTCAATCTATATGGTATTAACAAAATCTACTTGATCTTGTTTACAGTTTAAAGCTTCTTACTTTCATTTACTTTCTTGCATTTAATAAAGCTCTATGAGCTACTTCTATTGTACATTTATCAGTCTCTTTCCATAAAGTTCATTTGAGCACAAAACCACTCTTGTTTTGAATCCACTCACAAATAATACAACGCTAGGCCTGAAGTAATGGGCACACTTTGCAATGAAAGAAGCTCCCCTGCATGGTTTTTAATAATGAATGGAAGCATATTTAGCTTTATAAATTTATGTCTACTACAATTTAAAAGTAATTAATTGTTTCTTTTTGTTGATCATAGTTGTGCCAAATGAGGGAAAGTTGATGCTTTTTGACATGGGTAGTTCAAAATATATAGACCCGTAGGGTTTAAAGATAGATGGCTGGAAAGTGGATGAGACTAACCAAAGATAAAAGTGATGTTTGCTGCTCTACTTTCTCAATTCATTAAATTCTATAAAACTTTTTATGTTATAGATACTTTTCATACACACACACACACACATATATCTGTATATAATTTTTATTTATTTATCTGTTCAACATACAGATGAGATGAACCACGCAAATAGTGCAGTGAAGGGAGTTGTGGAATCTATAGCAAATGCAGACTCTCACGCATGCTTTAGACTTATGCAACTCCATGTGAAATTCGTGTTTTACCACATTATCGTCTGGTATATATTTTTTGAAGATACTTAGTGCGGTTCCTATTTTATGGATGCAATTCTAATGATATTTTGTGTACACAGGATCTAAGGGAAATGCTGCAAATGCATGAGACTCTAGGCAAAAGAAAATACATAGTTTTTGGGTCTCATCATACTCCAAATAAAGAACATGTCAATTTCATTCCGCCGAAAAAAAAAATTAGAAGCGCCAATTGTATCTTTTTACAATACATGTGAGATTTTGATCGCATGAAAGAAGAGATCTCATATCTGATAAGCATTCAGAGGATATGGAAAAAATAAAGAAAAAGAAGTAAAAGTTTAAGACAATAAAGAAACATAAGGAAAACACAAGGAAGAAGAAAAATCAAAGGTAAAGAAGACGAAAAAGAAGAAGACGAAGAACAATTATGTGGAAAAGGGAAGAATGATAGAGTATGAGTAAAAAGAACAAGGGGAGACTTGGTTGATGCTGATGACATGAATTATTTTGGAGTCTTAATAATTACCAAAATACTTTGTACCCAATCGATAATGATAATGGGTTAGAAATGAGTGGTTTTGAAACTTTAAGTACTATTTATTTTTTTTTCTCAATCACATGATCTATGTGATACCGAACGAATTCAAAAATTATATATATAACCAAAATGAATACTGACGAGAACAATAAATTTTGATTGGTTTATTTGCAAAATATGTTCAAAAAAACATAATAAGAAGATAAAACAAGGAAGAAAAATTCAGAAAGTATGAGAACAAAGACATTAAAAATGATGAAGGAATCATAAAAATAAAATAAAAGTAAAAATTATGAGAAAGTGACCAAAGGGAAGGAGCAAAAAAAAGTTAGATATATGAAAATCGAAGAAGGCAGAGAGATAAATGCGATGAATGAAGAGAATGAAGAAAAGGATAATAAAAACCAAAAGAAAAGAAGAAGAAGACAAAGACAATGAAAAAGAAAAAATTTAGAAACAACAAAAACAATTAAGAAAAATATGAGGAAGAAATTAAAACTAAAAGATATAGGTGATGTAGAAAAAGTAGAAAATAAAATAGAATACATAGAAGAAAAGGAAAACGACGGAAGAAAAAGAAGAAGAATAAGATGTCAGAGAAGACGAAGATGGTGGAGAAGGTTAAAAAAAAAAAAGATGAGGATGAAGAACATTAAAAGAAGAAGACTAAGAAAAATAAGAAGAAGTTGAAGAAGGCAAATACAATGAAAAAAATGTTGAATACACTGAAGAAAAAAGGAAAAAAAATTGAGGTGGAAACATCATCTTAGATTTTGTTATTTGTAAATATTTTTAAGGTAACATGTATATGATAGCATTTTTAAATTTAGATATACAATTTAATAAATAATTGGTTATTGTCCGAGCTTGAAAGAAAGAAAACACCTCTGGGAAAATGGTGAAAGAGTTCCAAAAAGGAAGATTAAGTAAGAATTAGTCATAGGGAGATCAAGAACTATTAGTAATTACAATGTGTAATTCAACGAAACATCATTCATTATTTAGTTTGTGTTTGGATTTGTGGATTGTTTTATCTATATATTCTAAAATAATTACATATGAAAAATTCATTTTGTTAGTCTAATCTAAAATTACGAATTAGTTAAAAATGGTGTAATATTTATACATAAGCAACACAAATATACATAATCATTCGGTTATATCATTCTTATAACACTATATTCATTAGAACATTAGAAAAAAATGA
>NW_006256342.1:11229537-11431835 GCF_000478725.1 Eutrema salsugineum
AATGATTATAAAAGGATCATACACTAAAATCGTTTTTATTATTAAATTTATAAACATTATGTCTGTGCTAATAGTTGGATAGTCTGTTTTTTCTTATGTTTGATCTAAATTTTGAATATTTATGGGCCTAATCATTTTAAAAACGTATAGAGGAAGTAACCATCCAAAATCATCGAGAAGAAGGTTTATCCCGTTTTATGGCTTCTCTACCAACGGATGATGTTTCTAACTTCCGTGTCAAGTAAGAAATTTATATAACCTAAACAACTATTTTAGAAGTGAAATATTTTTGGAGAAATATTAGTGAAATTTTTTTCACTTTTATATTCCAAATTTCAAGATTTGAGAAAAGATAAAGTATGAACAAAAGTGTGCAATGAATTCAAAAACTAGCAATGGATAGAGCACACTCAGCATGTTAATTTTAAAAAAATGTTATCGTTTGCGTTGCTTTATCATTTACTCTTATTTTGCTGATATTATTATGATTATAGAATTTATTTTGCGGATTTGTTTAACAAATTAGTAATTTTTCATTGAATAATAATGTTTTTGAATAATAATTTATCTTTTTCTCACATGTTCAAAAAAATATTTAATACATTATGTTTGCTTTGACAGAATTGTGTAATTTATTAATTAGACGGGTTTTGTTAAAAATTAAAATCACTTTATTAATAATTTTTATAAAAATAATGCCTGCGCTTGGCGTGGACGATAAGATTCATGCTACTTTATGTTTTCTATAGGGTGATAAGATTCATGCTACTTTAGCCGATAATTACGTAGATGACTTCTCAAAAAGTGTTACTGAAGGTGATTCGGTTCTTTCACTTGACTTTGATCTTATTCATATGGTTGAAGTGTTCAGATTCACATCGCACCCTTTCAAAATTTGTTGTAAAGATACAACTGTATTTCATAAAATCACATCCCAGAGTCTAGAATAATTTTTTAATTTCATAAAATTTGATATCATCAAAGCCGGATTAGTGAACACTTCGATTTCTATAGCTATATTGTTTCCAGCTAACTATTATATCCCAATTCATATTTAAAGTATTCAAAAAAAAAATCAATAACTATTTCTTTTTAAAATCTAATTGGTTAAGTAGTAGATGTTGGAAATTTTGTTGTCCACTCTTCCTTAAAACGAAGTTGTTGTTGTGGGTATGTGTTTTTCAAAATTGCAAACGAAATGTTTGATTTATGTTATTTCAAATAGTTTATTCCATATTTGTGTATTTTTATCATATTTATTCTTGATATCAATCTCATGGGTTTTAATAATGTGTAGCGGCATTTGTCTACCCATGCATCTAAATGATGATTATTTGGAGTATTTATTAGAATTTTTACTTAGCTGTCATGAACCTGTGATCATCCATGTGTTGAAGTTTGTTAATGTCATTCAAGCGCATGACGTTTGGATTATTGCAACAGCCTCAAATGTAATAAAATTTTGTTGGACTCTCATTCCCTGAAGTTCTCCATCCAAAAGCTTATTCTAGACGATCGGACTTATAGCATATTATAAAAAAAAACTTATTAATGTTGCTTTCATTAAGAATTTAATATTATTTATTTTTTTAATGTTTAATTTATGTTTAATGTTATATATAACGAAGTTAGATCAATTAAATACCGGTCAAAAATAAATTTTATATAAATAATTTATAGCAAATATTTGTATAGAGTATAGTTTTTTTAAAAAAAAAATAAATTTTAAAATAATCAATTAAAAATTTAAAGAGTAATAAAAATTAAAAATAAATAATTATACAAATGAATTCTCTATAAATTTAATTTGTAATTTTGAATGTAATTTCAAAAGGATTTAAAATATTTATGTACCCGCAACGCGGGCAACCACCTAATTTAATGTTATAAATATCAAAACATGTTAAGAGAAACAATGATTTCATTGCATCGTTGATTTCTATTGTGCATCAAATTATTTTAAGGGAGAATTGTAAATTTATGACACATTTTGCATATAATTGTCCTCATAAGACTTTTTGGACTTTTGTCACTTTTAGACTTAAGTACCCTTTAATTAATGTTGAAATTAATTTAAGAAATTTGAATTTAATGTTTCGTTTTAAAAAAAAAAAATCGAAAATACCAAAAATGGAAATAAATTAATTACCGAAAATCAATTATGGAAAGTTTTAAATTTTTAAAAATTATTTTCCACAACATGTAAAAGACGTATTCTACATTCTACGATTTTTTAGAATAGGTTTTCTACATACTCTTCTACAATCTACGAAACCTAGAATTGGTGTTCTACATGTTCTTCTTCATTCTGTTAGTCGTATAGAATATGTATTCTACAAACTCTTTAGAGTTCTACAACTACTAGAATACATGTTCTACATTTTTTACTACATTCTACATTTTAATAGAATGTGAATTCTAGATCCTTCTTTGTTCTATGTAATATAGAATATGTATTCTAGTACATCATTACAGAATCTGAGAAAATCTAGGATTCATATGCTTATCCATCCAACTGAATATTTTCCAAATATTCACTTTCCTTTTTTTGAAAATTTTTTTTTATATATATTTCTAATGTTGACATTAAGTATTAAAACCGTTATAATAAAATCGAATAATGTGCTGAGCAACAATGGATTTTTATGGCTTTCCATTAACTCAAACCTCCGAGTTCGAGACCTCTTGTCTTCTTTTTTTTTTTTTTTTGCTTTTTCTGCACTTGCTTCATTTGCTCGCCAAATTGGATTGTTTTCACGAAAATTGGCATAATGTTTTATCGCACCATTAGAATTACCTCAAACCACTTTTAAATGAAAGCTAGTCCATTTATATATCTGGTGTCTAAATTTGAGATTGATCCATCGGTGGAAAATCCTTCAAATAAAGCCAAAATTCTGATGTGTGACATGTGTCTTCATAAAACAAAGTAGTTGGAATATTTTTTGCTGTTTCTTTTGTTGTTGTGGAGACGAGAATTTTTTTTTTATCTTTTGTTGGTTTTTTTATATTTTTTAATTGGTTTTTATTTAAGGTGAATATCAAAATGTTTTTAAAAAGATACTAGAATGAAATTTTAAGGGTAATGTTGGATTTTAATAAAAGTAAATATTAGAGGGACAATATCTAAGATAATAAATCCTAAAAGGACAAATGGTTTGGGAAATTGTCCTAAATTTCTAATTATCTCTTATTTTAATGGCCTCATCACTTAGTGCTCATATTGATTGTTTGATCTTTCTAGCTTTTGTTATATAAACAAAAACGATCTAGTTAAATGATTCATATTAGGGTTTAAGTATTTAACCTAAAATTGTTGGTTGCTTGATTTGATCGATGACCTTATTATATTGATCGAACAATCTTTTAAATCTAAATCCAGGCATGCAAATCTTTGGATTTTCTTAAATTGAATCATGCTTATTTAAATTGAAGAACTTAACACCAACTCTTGAATGTTGTTGATTATTTAATTGATTTATAATACTGAGGCATACTATAATTATAAACCGGTTTATGTTTTCTTTTATCGAAGCATGTTTTTTTTTTTTTTTTTTTTGACCTCATCGAAGCATGTTAAGATCTGAACATTAGTTATCGACATCTGCTATCGTAATTGGTTAGGAACATGTTGTGTTTGTCGATTAAGTCGGTTTTGTTTGAATGGACTTGTATTTTTTCATTTAATTTAATCTATTCAATAATGATGATGTTAGTGGAATATAATGATTAGAATCTACAGAATTGCAAGGTAAAACAATTACTGCCTCGTTACATGCATAAGTTGTTCATACTTCATATATGCATAAGTTGTTTGGTTTTGAATTTATTGGTTCGGTAATTCATTGGTTTAATCTAGTTTCGGTTAACAGAAATCAATATATTATCGCCACAAGCTTTTGTCATCATTAGCGAATGTTCTTTACGTTATCATCTTTATTTTTCCTTTGTTGCAACTGATATGTGCTAGAATCATTCTAGGATTCTATAAATGTGAAATAAAGCAGATTAGAAACTTGACGATTGATAAAAAAGATATCTTAGATTATATTCAAGAAACCATCTGAATTTTAATCATGAAAATCTCATTTGCTGAATTGATTGATTGGAAACTTAGTTTGATGGCATCATTGTAATGAATTAGTGAATGATGCTGATTGATTGAGATATTATATGTGGACATTTGCATAGGATAATTGCATCTTTGATTATCATATTTTATAATAATTGAACATATTTTCATAATTATATTTATATGATAATGCCTCTTAGTTGATCACTTGATCTTAAGATCGAATACTTGACCTGAAAAAATTCACAAAAACTTTTGAGCAATCTAAAGAACACGTCTGATCACTAAAATGTGATATTTAACTTATTATGATTACATGACTTAAAAATCTGTAAGTGAGTCTGACTCTGTCATGTTCAGATATTATGTGAAAAAATATCATTGATGCAGAGAAAAATATATACTGTAGCTCTTTAGAGAAGTAATGTTATCTTGAAGACACAATACTCTACACTTTGAAAAATGTTATAAACTTGTATATGTGTCTAATTGAGGCTGAGCAATATAATGAGTTAGAAAGAAAAAAATCAGGAAATATTTCTGATTAGAGATAGTCCATTTTCTGAAGCTAATGTGACATCCTATATTGAGAAAGAATAGACCAGATGATTGACATAAGCCGAATAAGTGGCTATGGAAGTGGTTGCAGACATAAACGTGGATATTGATATGGTCAAGGTCAAGGTTGAGGCCAAAGAGTTTCTTTTAAGAACTCAGATACTCACTAGAAGTGAGAAAATAAAGATGATAGCACACAAGAGATATTTCTCTCATGTGACGATAAAATAAGCTATTGTGAGTACAATATGAGGTAGCATAAAAACTACTGAAAGCTCCAGAAAAGCAGATACGATTGCCTATGAGAATGATTTGAAATCATTGATAGATTGTACTCTTCCAAGTCTCAAAAGATTAAGATCTAAGATATACTACAAAACCCAAGTTGGGTATGTTATTGATCCTAGAGTGGATTCAATTCGAGATGGATGGACCTGAAGTGTCATCATCTCGAGAGGGAGAATTGAAGAATCCTATAATTCATAGTAAGTGGATATGAATCTTTCTTGATGAGTAAATGTATTAGCCATCAAATAAGGGATAAGATTAGAATTATAAACTGTAATTTCAGTGAGCCAGTCTTTCCAACAATTAAGGAAGGGGTGGGGGGGGGGGAGAAAATAAACAGCTGGAATATCAGTGAAAGAAATTATCTGATCCTCAGAATGAATGTGCACTAAAAGTTTTAAAAATGATGTATTTGCAAAGATAAGAAAATTTGATGCCAGAAGCATTACCAGTGATACCAGCTGTGCTCCAATTAATATTGATGTCCTAAAGATCTCTTGATTCCAATCAACTAGAGGCTAAGGATCGGCATGAGCATGATAGACCTATTTGATTCCAAGAATAATAATCTTCGAAAGAAAAGACCATATTATAAAATGGCAAAGTCAAAGAAAAATTCTCTAGAAGTAATATAGAGATGAGAAAGAAAGAAATCTAGGTACCTAGTAATGATAAGAGATTTCAACTAGTTGAATCATGTCTGGAATGAATAGAATCAAAAGCAAATCGACGTCGATAATATTTTTGCATGCAATGAAGGAGTTGATGATGAGAAATGAGGATCAGAAACCGCAGTACAAAAGATGTATTGAAAAACGCGTAAAGTGATGATTGGCCAATCAGTAATGTTAAATCTCTTGTAGAGAAAGATTTGGACCAATAGTTCATACACTTGAAAGTATAAAACTTGTGAGACATAAGTAGATCTTTATACGAAAGATGAATGAAAGTGATACATGAAAATATATTCTTTCTTGTGGTGGATGCAACTATTTTACAGATCCTTATCAGTATAAGAATGAGAGAAAGACTTGATTTAGTCATAAAAGGAAATCATATTTCTAGAAGCAATTAGAATAATTAATGATTCAAAAAATGATGTTCTCGAGAACACTGGCTATTGAATTGAATTAAAGCAAACATGTTTCATGAGGTATACTCTTAAAGTGGATATTATAAGATAATCAATATACACATGTGTTTTTATCAAAAGACTATGGACCAATGGAAATATTTGGTTTGAACATAATCAAAACTCTTGAAGAGTTATCAGAAGTAAAAATTTGGATAAAGTGACTTTGGAATGACAATTTTGTCTTGACCTTCTCCAAATTGTAAAACTAAAGAAAGAGATTTTGTATCAAATATCCTTGTAGGATCTCACATATAAAATGCTCATATATAGTTGGTTTTGAAGAACCACACTTAAAATGATATTTGAGCAAGTTGTTGATCTTTCATGATTGAAAGATGTGCTTTGGTATGACAAGAAATAAAGCCGACATGATAGCTTTTACAAAAAGAGCATGAATAACTTGTATGGACAAATATGTACGATATGAATATCAAGAAGATTATATTTAGCATAAAGTCCAAATAGAAGAAAAAATATCTTGTGGGTGAAAATGATATTATGGATTAGAAGTCTATTAATATGAGAAAGTCTGATAAGCATATGAGTGTATTAACTAAGGTTATGCTTATATTAATTCTCTAAAGATGATATATGACTAGTATACATCTCCTGAAGAAAATGATTTAAAGAGGAGAATTATGATGATATGTGTGGTTGTATTTTTTTTCCTTATGTTTTTATCCCATTGGATTTTTCTATGACAAGATTTTAATGAGACAGCAGAAAACATGTAAGTGATAGACACCTAAGGAGAATATAAATACAAAAGTCTATCACAATTCTAAAGATTATTGAGATCATCATAAGCAAAAAGATTTTTCAAACAGTGGAATATCTTAAGAAAGAATTTGAGATGAAAGATCTTGGGAAAACAAAATTTTGCTTGGAATTGTAAATTGAGCATCTAAATCCTAGTGCATCAAATGACATATACAGAGAAGGTGCTTAAAATATTTTATATAGATGATGCACATCCCTTGAGTATCCCTATGGTTGAGATATGTCATTCAACATATACAAAAGATTGTGGTTTATTGGAAGGGAAGAAGCTCCAATGATTATGTATGAAGACAATGCTACTTGCATCGCTCAACTTAAAGAAAGATACATCAAATGTGATAGAACGAAGCACATTCTACATGACTTGTAGAAGAATGGTGATTTTCGTGTTTTACAGATCTGTTCAAGTGATAATTTAGCGGTTTATTTACCAAGGCGCTTCCAACTGCTACTTTCAAGAAGTTGATTCAACTTATTGGATTACAACATCTCAAGGATCTAGTCGAAGGTACACATGAGGGGGAGTAAATGCGCGCTGCACTATTGTTCCTTTAACTATGATTTTTCCCACAGAGTTTTTCTAGTAAGATTTATAATGAGGCAAGATCTTACGCACTTTACTACAATATCGTTATAATGGTCATCAGAGAAAGTGTTATGAATTATTAATATAGATGCCTATTATAAGGGCCATATTAACTATTGTTAAATGTCCCACATCGGAAACATGTAGTCATAGCTAGATTTTTTGTAATACTATGTATACCTCTCATTAACGATTTCTTTTCTCTCTTGATAACTTATTCACAACAAATCATTAATCTAATTGCGTTTTCTCAAGAAAATTAAAGCTTTAGAAGCTCCAGGGATGCTGGAATCTGTTGGGCAGGATACTTTCAAGGTGGGAAAACGGTTTTGGTGCCATTGACTATAGAATTCTCTAACTTCTACAATAAGCTTAATCTTGCTTGCTACTATGAACAAGATATTTGTGTTTCTGATCTAATTAATCCAATTTCAAATAATTGGAAGTGGCTGTAGATAATATAGTTTATCGCGGTCTCGGGGACTCGGTGTATAAACACTCTATTATGTTGTTGTCTCCGGGCAGAGGACAAACTGGTGTTGATGAACATAGTTACTCGGATAGTTTTTTTTTGTTTTTTTGGGTAAAATATTAAGGTACTCGGATAGTTAACATGATATCTTTGAAAATTCCAGGGTTGTATACAGTTAAACAACTCTTGTTAAGTTTAGCAAAAACTCTGTTTTTTTTTTTGGGGAGGGGGGGGGAAGGCAACAAGTAAGAAACAAAGACGGCCTAAACAAAAGCTTCGTGATCAAGCAAAAGGCAAAATCTGAATATCTTGAGTTGTGAGTGTCATTTGGAATACAATAGGTAACTCAAATGTCTTTGTACTCTTATCCTTTTGAGCCATGACATTTGTGGGCTTAAGTTGTAATGAGTTTGTATATTTGGGTTGTTATATTTGTAAGTATCTTCCAAAAACTCAAATTTTTTTACAAATATGAACTTTCTTAGAATGTATCATTTCTAACATGTTGACTGTACTTTAATGAATGTTAGATTTTCGTATTTGTTATAATCAAATGAGAATAGGTAAGATCGACAATCTTGTATCGCAAACCAAAAAGAAGAACACGTGCATAGCACAGATATTCATCTAGTCTACTATATAAAACTTGGTCAACTCTCTCCAGCCTTCTGCCACATCATTCCTGGAGAGAGTGCCACGTGGTACCTTTAAAAAAAAAATCCCATCTCTTCACATTCTCAAAGGATTCCTCCTTCTGATCTCCGCTTAATAAAGCGTTTAATTCTTCCAAATTCCAATCCATTCGACTGCCACATTTATACTGTATGCCAGCTCCATTTATACCTTTCCTACTTAACAGCTCATATGAAATTCAATCTTCAAATCGGATCTGTAGTGTCAATTGCTTGGAGAAGTTAGAACAGATTGGCGAAAGAACTTACAAGTTTCCTCCTCCTCCTTCTTCTTCTTCTCAATTGCTATCTTTTTTCTTTGGGTTTTGTTCTTTAATTTGGTTTGTTGATTTCTCATGAATTTTATTGTTGTTTGAAGTGATTTTTCATTGCAAAGTTCAGTTAAAATACTATTTTGTTGATTGAGTGAATTTGAGATATATTTTTTCTTTTTTCTTCGGATTACAAATAATTGTGAATCTTTTTCTAGAACATAGTACCTGAGGTTTTTAGATTCATATGGTTGGCTTTGATTTTGGAGTCAAGATAC
The DNA here is from genome assembly GCF_000478725.1 of Eutrema salsugineum. NCBI lineage: Eukaryota > Viridiplantae > Streptophyta > Magnoliopsida > Brassicales > Brassicaceae > Eutrema > Eutrema salsugineum. The sequence goes on from NW_006256342.1 coordinate 11,238,650, forward strand.
ATGGCTAAGGAAATCAAACTTGTGAAATCGTGGCACTGAAAAAGATCTGTAAAAAAAAAGGAAGAGAAGGGGTAAGCTACATTTAACTAAAATTGCAAACTTTGTGAATCCAATATGATTTGTAATTCCCTTATCACTGTCTACTTCAAGTTTCTGATAACAGCGATGGTAGATTAAAATTCTGAAGAAGCTTCATCATGAAAACACATCCATCTGAAAGAGATTGTCACTTTGAAAGGTAGTAAGGAACACCTATCTCATCCTGAAACTACTTGTTCCGTTAAAGAGACTTCAAGTTTGATATTTAGTGTTTTGTGGCTTTTTTTTCTTTCAAATGTCTAGACAGGGATGATTAAGGAAAGTCAGGTTAGTGCAGCTTATTCAACATCTAATGATTTTCTAGTAGAACTTAGGTGTGACTAGTGATGCGGACATCAATCCATCAAGACGACTCATGGTGATCTCAACACTTGGAAGAACTAGGTGCAACGGACGTGAGAGTCTAGCCAAGGGTAAAGGAGAGACGATCTCCCTTGTTGAACAAGTTAATGGCGAAGGGGAGATGATTGTCATTAATTTGTTCTCTCTAGACTACCATCCCATCACCAAGAAGCCATTAGATCACTCAATCTTAACCAGACCAAATCAAAGAGGAGGCAACCAATCTATTGAAGACTCTGCTCAACCCAAAAAGAGCCGCGAGCCTTGTCAAGGCCAGATGAAGTCCAAGAACAAGTGTTCCAGCCCAACTAACACTTGGATTACATTCCTAGCTCAGCCAGAGCACGCCTCGAAGTGGAATCAGTCCAATTGGATTCAGATGAAGGAGATAAAGTTTATAAATCGGGTGATCCTCAACTTACTCGATTTAGACATATCCACCTTAATTGGAGAAGTCCAACTAAACCAAGAGGAATTAAGCTGTAAACCGACTTTTTCTGGAATCTTGACTTATCAGAGAATTATAGAGAATTGGAATCAGACCGAGATCGATTTTGGTTTAGGAGATATTCAGTCTCTAAACCAATGGATCCTCCACTTTCCTTATTTGGAACCTTCTGGGTTTTGGAGACTTCAAACATATCAGTGGCGGAGAGGAGACTCTGAGTTACTTCTAAAAGCCTTCCACAACATCCTAAGGTGTACCAACACGCATTGGATCAGGCGAATCCTCCCACAACTTTACTTTCCATATGCGGCGCCGAGCTTACCTTATTTGCCTTGTTTGGAGCCAAGGGAAATCAAACAGCAACGGCTCTTTCCCTCATCACTTGTGCGCCTTCTGAAGACTTATTCAATAAACCTAGACGTCCCAAGACACCACCAATTCGCACCCAAGCTTTCAAGACTCAAGGCACCTCACAACTTGCCTTATTTGGACAGATTTTGCCTTCAATGTTTCAACGGCTCTTTTCATTTATTTTGTGCGATTTCTTTTGTTTTTCTAGCTTATTACCGTTGTCGTTGAGGCCCTATATATAAGCTCAGTTCGTTCCTCATTGTAAATCATCTTTGATCATTTGAAAGTAATAAAAACGTTTTGTTCTTTTTCACAAAGTCTGTTTGTCTTTGTGTTTATGCTCTTTAGATTTCTAAGTGTGTGATTCACTTTGAGTCTATAGAAACCCACAATATAAGAGTGTTTTGAGTGATTCAATACTCTTAGTCGTGCCATTGATTGAGTGAGTCAATCATCCTATCATCATCTTCATCTCGACTTCATTCCACCTTCCGTAAAGATAAGCTTGGAATCTCTTGATCATTGAGTGATCATAAGTTGGAGTGATTCCAATCTTATAGCAACTAGGATGGATCTATTAAAACTCTCTACTCTTTCCTAAAGCTTGTGGCTTTGCTCAAATTTTAGATAATACCAACAAATACAAGGGTGGAATCTACATGGTCTTTGAGTACATGGATCATGGTCTTTCCTGGTAGCTCCTCGATGCACCGTTCTTCAAGCTTCATAAAGACCAAGGTGAGCATAAAGTCAAAACATTCTCGTAAGAAATAATAGAAGATCGATTTCAAATATCTACACATCAAAACGCATATATATTTATTTCTTTTTAATGATTTGACAAGCAAATGACTATTTATTCATTTTCAATGATTTGAAAAAAATGATTGAGTACTATTAAAATGACAAAGAACTAAAAAACAAAAAAAATGACATGATCATATAAAATCTTATATATAAAAGAAGAAGAGTTTCTCTCCAGAGAGCGACACGTCAGCACTCCATGAAATGACACGTGTCACCTTAAAAAAAAACGAAACACATCTCTTCATCTTCTCACATGAGCCGCTCCTCCTTCTGTCATTTATGATACCCCATTCCAGAAACGTTTACTCCTTCCAATTGATTCAACTGTCTCTAATGTACAGGTTTTTTTTTTCTTCTTCATCTTCTCAAATGCTGCCTCTTTTATCTGGGTTTTGTTATTTGATTTGTTTAAAGGAGTTCTGTTCGTCGTGAATGATTTTGTTGTTTGAAGCGCTTTTCATTGTAAAGTTCAATCAATACATTGTTTGGTAGATTGATTGAATTGAGATTCTTAGATTTATTAAGGCTTTGTTCTCAGAAGAAATCAGACTTGTATGATTATCGCATGCTTGATAATGTATATAAATGTATCTTTCAGGCTATCTTTGTCTATATATTATTCTTCTGTTTACAAATAAGTGTGAATCTTTTCCTATAACTTAGTAGATGTGGTTTATAGATTCATATTTTTGGCTTTGATTTCACAGGTACGTTTACATGGCTAAAGAATTAAACTTCTGAAACTGTGGCACTAAAAAAAAACTGTATGGACAATAAAAAAGAAGGACCTCTAAGCTACATTCTACTACTACCTTAGAAAAAGTTGCAAATTTTGTGAATCCAATATGATTTATAATTCTTGTATCACTATTTGCTTCAAGTTTCCGATAACAGCTATGGGAGATTAAAACTCTGAAGAAGCTTCATCATGAAAACACTTCAGAAGCTCCGCTAAAGAGGCTTGAAGTTTGATATTTAGAGTTTTGTGGCTTTTTGTCTTTCAACAATTAAACTGTACCAGTCTTATTGCACCTTCTTGGAGATTAGAATCCCCTCTATAATCTGATTAAAGGAAAGCCAGTTTTTGGCCACCATTTTCTTGGAGTAGAAAAACTCATCCCATAATTAGGCAATTCATATTGTTTATCTTATAATGCACACACTCATAGATTGGTCGCCCTCTTAACAATACTGGTTGTTCATTTAGTTCCTTTTTCAACAAATTAACAGCAAAGCAGGTATAAAATTCAGTATAGCTTATAAATTTTGGTTCTTTGATTTTACAGAGATTTCAATGCTCTTCATGTTTTAATTTACTGTTGTTCTGGTTGCAAGGTTCTGTACAGCGCATGAGGCTGCAATGCAAGCGATTGGCATCAAATTCCGTTCTGGTTTCAGCCAACTACGGTTGGTAAAGCGAAGCATCTCTCTCTTAACCAATTGGCAGGCCGTTTATGAGCTGTGGAAAGAAAGAATTCAACATTCGCACTTGGATACAACTCTTCCATCTCGGTCATTTTAAAAAGACTGAATTCTTCAAAATGGGAGGAATCTTCTGTTTCGATGTTTGGTTACCCCAAAGTTTAATAGATTTTGATTAATTATTCCCAATGTAAAAGGGTTTTGACGGGCTGTCCGTCCATCCATTTCGTTCCTTTTACGTTAGTTGTGGTTCTTATTGCGATTACAAAAAAAAAATGAATAATTTGTCTTTTATTAAAAGCTGGTGGAGTTCTTATGTTTAACGAGCAAGTTTTTAAATTTTAATCAAATCCAACTGAACTACTATCTACTTAATTATAGCTCATTTTCTTCCCATATGTAAACTTTTACACAAAGGCAGTGAGAAATCATCGACTATTAGGAGTACCAAGTCTGTGTAGCTTAAGTTGTCCTTTGTTAGATCATCATCACCATTTCATAAAGATTGATGAGATTGAATTTTTTAAAAGAAGACCTCATCCGCCGCGTAAAAATATTTGGTACTCTAATACCATCGTACTAAGACAGAGAAAAACAGATTTATGAAATTGAATTAAGACAGAGGAACTCTAATACCATCGTACTAAAATTTTCAATTGCATCTCAACTTTTACTAAAAAAGGGTTTACTTTCCACAAAATTTCCAGTTATTTACAGAACTTAAAATCATTGTACGATAAATTATAACAGTTATGTATTCACAAAACATTCGAGAAGAGATCCGGAGCCGGGGAGGAGACTTCTACAATATTTGTATTTCGGATCCAACCTAACCCGGTCCGGATCGACCCGAAGCAAAACGGTCAAAATCAGCAGAAACACGTCTTAGGCTCAGAGTCGATTCATTTGACGCTTTCTTTTCTTCGTCTTCTCGAACTGATTTTCGATTTTGTCTCTCACGTGTGATCGATCCTTCCTCTCCCTGCCTATTTGTAGATGTAAGTCAGAAGTGTAATCGGCTCCAATTTCATTGATAATTTTGTTGGCATCATCTTAGTTTCATCGCAATCAATTCTCATGTATAATCTCCGTTTTCGTTTTCTAAGGATTATATTTCGGATTCTTAGTTGGTATTCATGATTTGCTTTACTTAGTGAAATTCGATTCCTGAAGAAGATCGGTCGACATATAATACAATTCTAGGTGTTTCATGAAAATGCGTTGTGATGGTCTCATACGACATCATCTGTATGGAGAAAAATCTGAATTGTTGTTCATTTTTTGGATTTTTTTGAATAATTTATCAGTGTCACAATCATATCTGGTTGCGGTTTTCATCGGATTAGGATTATGGAAGATTTTGTTGGATTTACTGATTTAATCAATCTTTGTGTACAATCACTATGCAGATATGTATAGGATTCGGCTTTTGTTTGGTATCTAGCTGGTTTCGTACTGTATAGAGAGCTAAAAACATTACTGCAAAATGGCTTCAAGAGCACTTCTCCGAAAAAGAAAGTGCCTCGTTCAATCTCTCAGTGAACATTTTCAAACAATCCAATGTCTTTCAAGCGTTGAGCGGTTGGGGCTGAGTTCTGGTTCAGGTTATATATCTAGGAAATTTGATTTCAAAGATGAAAAGTTGCTTTCTTTTCTCAAGAAAAAAGAATCAATCGAATCGTCAGGGTTGTTACCTCAGTCTCCGAGTTTTAGTAATGGAGTTCGAAGGTTAGAATTCCCTTACCCCTTGGGGTATAGATTGGTTAGGCAATCTATGTTGTCTTCCTTGGCGACGGCGAACAAGCCTGACCATGATAAAAATGGTGAAGACGAGAAGCTTACTTCACAAACCAAAGAAGCTTCTCCAGAGCAGTGTGATGAAGCAGTCGAGGGGTTGAGTTTGGCTAAAGCCAAAGCTAAAGCGATGAAATTGGAAGAGTCACAAAAATCTGATGTATCCATCATGCAACGTGTGCGATCGTTTCTTCTTGGGATAGGTCCTGCTTTGAGAGCTATTGCATCTATGAGCAGGTCAGGGTTCAGTTTTTGTCTATTCTTTCAGCGATTTTGATGTCATCTAACATATGATGTGTTTCTGCAGGGAAGATTGGGCCAAGAAGCTTCGCCATTGGAAAGATGAGTTTAAATCGACTCTGCAACACTACTGGCTAGGGACAAAGTTGCTATGGGCTGATGTAAGGATAAGTGTGAGGCTGCTTGTTAAACTTGCTAATGGGAAAGGTCTCTCTAGGAGGGAACGTCAGCAACTCACTCGAACGACTGCCGATATTTTTAGATTAGTCCCTGTCGCTGTTTTCATTATCGTCCCGTTCATGGAGTTCTTGCTACCTGTAGCTCTTAAGCTGTTTCCAAACATGCTGCCTTCAACTTTCCAGGACAAGATGAAAGAAGAGGTATTGTTAAAAACCTATGTTATTCTTTACTTACCAACTGGAACGTTTCATGTACATGTGTAGGCCTTGATCTATTTTCCCTTGAAGAAATGAAAATGTTTATACACTGGCTTACATGTGGATACTGGAGTTTGTTTGGTTTGAGACTGAATCAGAGTGCGAAGGCTACTCAATCTTGGTAGTGTGCTAGTGTACAAATTTGGGAAGAGCAGAGCATTTAAGTCTCAGTTTTTTTAGTCTTCCAAGTGATACATTTCGTATTGTCAACACAAGTGGTAGTTATTAATGCTAAAAGAGACAGAAATCATATTGATTTTTGTACTAATTTCTCTTGGAAGTATAAATGGTTTGGTTTTGTCTTCTCACTGTCACTCTTGCCTGTTTCTCAAGTATGAAGCTAAAACTGTCGGAACGTTTCTTATGCAGGAGGCACTAAAAAGAAGGCTGAATGCAAGAATGGAGTATGCAAAGTTTCTCCAAGATACTGTTAAAGAAATGGCAAAGGAAGTCCAAATCTCGCGCAGTGGAGATATAAAAAAGACGGCAGAAGATCTAGATGGATTCATGAATAAGGTTCGCTTTTCTTGTTATATTGTAGAATTGACTAGCTTCTGTTTTTTTCAAGATGGATTGATGATAGCTTCGTTAATCAATTGTACAGGTTAGAAGAGGAGTCGGTGTTTCAAATGATGAAATTTTGGGCTTTGCAAAGCTATTCAATGATGAGCTTACATTGGACAACATTAACAGGTTACGCATCAGTCAAAACTCAAAACTGTCTGTGTTACAATATTGCTTCTTGCTTGGCTTGTTTTGCTTATATTATCTTCTTAAATGCAGGTCTCGATTGGTAAATATGTGCAAATACATGGGTATTAGCCCATTTGGAACTGATGCATATTTACGTTATATGCTTCGGAAAAGATTACAGGAGTAAGTTCAACACTGCTCATACTGCTATGTTTCTTGTTCCAAATGTCTGCCAATACGTCCTACAATCTTTTCTCTGTTTTTGGGGACATCACATGAGTTGTGTGGGCATCAAATTACTCTACAAGACACGTTTCTCAAGATATTCACTCTAAATTTATTTTCATCTTTCTCACAAATATCATTGGGCAATGCCATTCCTTGGACTTCATAGGATTAAAAAAGATGATAAGTTGATCAAGGCTGAGGGTGTGGAGTCTCTCTCAGAAGCTGAACTACGCCAAGCTTGCAGATACAGAGGAATGCTTCAATTAGGTTCAGTTGAAGAAATGAGACAGCAGGTAATTGTTCAAATCTATAGACATATATATTTGTATATATATATATGTATATATATATATATATATATATCTGTCAGCATTCAATCTTTGCTGGAGTTTGTATTAAACAAATTATACACTTTGTCAGCAAGAAGAAGGAAGGATTATATGTTCTAGAAATTATTGCTGATCTGCAGATCACTCTTTGCAGTTAGTTGACTGGCTGGATTTGTCGCTCAACCATTCAGTACCGTCATCCCTCTTAATTCTCTCTAGGTAAGCCTTTCATGCCACTCAGTATGTATATATATACTATATATGACAAAACTAAAAATGACATTGCCGCATTGGTCTTCCTGTGAATATTGACAGATCATTCTCGATGGCCGGGAAACTCAAGCCAGAAGAGGCTGTTCAAGCTACTCTCTCCTCTCTTCCAGATGAGGTTGTGGACACAGTTGGGGTTACAGCTCTGTCATCAGAAGATTCTGTATCAGAAAGGAAGAGGAAGTTAGAATACCTAGAGATGCAAGAAGAATTAATCAAGGTTTTTTTTGTTTCTCTTGATTTTCCTACCAAGTTGAAGCGTGATTGAGGAACTATTTTCTTAGTTCGGATTTAATTGAATGTAGGAGGAGGAGGAAGAAGAAGAGGAGGAAATGGCAAAGATGAAGGAGTCAGCTGCAAGCCAAAAAGATGTAGCTTTGGATGAAATGCTGGCTTCTACAGCTAAAGATGCTAATGAACAAGCGAAAGCGAAAACTCTTGAGAAACATGAGCAGCTCTGTGAGCTAAGCCGTGCATTGGCTGTTTTAGCTTCCGCATCTGTATGGAGACTTTACCACACTCCTATTTACTTAACTTGTCTTAACCGTTACCAATCTGATGAATGCTTCTCGTTTCTTTTGACTTTGATTCCAGTCTGTTAGCATGGAGCGTGAAGAGTTCCTCAAATTAGTTAAAAAAGAGGTAAATCCGCTTACCATTGGCTTTGATCTTGCTTCTTTGATTTTATCTGAGTAAACTTATATTCCTTGTATACAGGTAGATTTATACAACAGCATGGTAGAGAAAGGTGGCACAGATGATGAAGAAGAAGCTAGGAAAGCTTATTTAGCTGCTCGAGAAGATAGTGACCGAAGTGCTCAGAAAGCTATCGCTGATAAAACTTCTTCTGCACTATTAGATAGGGTAACAACAACAACAATTCCATTTTTTGTCGATCGCAAAATCTGTAGTGTTTGTTTTTTTAATTCGTAACTTGATTTATCTATAGGTGGAGACAATGCTCCAGAAGCTCGAAAAGGAAATTGATGATGTCGATAACAAGATTGGTAACCGCTGGAGACTCTTGGACAGGTCTGTTTTAACCATCCTTTTAGTTTTGTTTCTTGCGCTTTGAAATAATTTGGCATTTTCGATGAATTCGATATTTGTTGTACAGAGATTATGATGGAAAGGTAAGTCCAGATGAGGTTGTATCGGCTGCTATGTACCTTAAGGACACATTAGGCAAAGAGGGTATCCAAGAACTTATACAGAATCTTTCTAAAGATAAAGGTCACTCTTTCTTCCATTGCCTTTAACATTTTTTAGGACTTTTTTGGCAATGTGATTGTCTGAATTAAGTCTGGGTTTTTTTTCTTGTGGTTTAGATGGCAAAATATTGGTGGAAGATTTGGTGAAGTTAGCGAGTGAGATTGAAGATGCTGAAGCTGATGAGGCGAATGAGCCAACTAAGTCTTGAGATTGTTTGTCATTACTTTCATGATTCATATTTCTTTTCACTAGAAACGGAAAAAAAAAAAAAATCAAATAAAGGCTATCGTAATAAGTTTTTTTGACATATTTTTTGTTTTCGACATTACTGGTTTCTTCAATAAGTTTTTAGATCTTCTTTATTGGTAATACTACGAAACAATATGAAATATATTACCAATTAACGAGCGTCTTAAACATTACTGGTTTATTTAACCAACAAAAACTGATGTTAAAGAATCAAACTCGATTCTAATGCATGATTTGAGTTCTAAATCATATTTTACTGATTTCCATTTTGATTCTCTGGTTTATGATGTTTGATTTCCTGCGAAAATTACCTTAAAGCCTATAGTTTCTCTCTATTAAATTTACACTAGTTATAATACTGAACCCGTAGATCTTGTGAAAATAAGATATGTATGTTCTCAATGTCTAAAAGTAGACCAAATTGAATTTACTTCAAGATAGATATGAAATAGAGTCTTTACACACACATAATGCTTTCCAAATTGCATATTTAAATGAAATGGAAAAATAAAACGCAAATTATGGCTACAAACAATTACACCAGTTGCAACTAGTTGTACCAAAACATAATCAGCGGACATAAGTAACGGCTACAAACAGTTATACCAATTATATCTAGTTGTCCTAAGACAAAAACTAAAAATAATACAAATACAGAGAATTATAAATGCAAATTATTCTCACTTCTATCATTATAAAACCCATCGTTCCATGTTCTCCTGTCTTCCTCTTCCTATTCCTTTTCTTTTTCTTCAGGCCAGGCCCAGGGCTAAAGTGGGTGAAACCCTTGTTTTAGGTGCCAAAAAATATATATACAGACTAAGGGCATCAAAATTTTCAAATTATAATGTAATGCATTGGTTTGTTTGTGGAAAACATGAGTAACTAATGAAAAGCATGAGTCACTAGTATTTTGTTCGATTTTTTAGAGTGTTATTTTGTGTTTTTTTTTAATAATTGGCTAAATTTTTTTTTGAGCTTTAGGCGCCAAAACCTATTGGATTGGGCTTGCTTTTCCTCTTCGTCTTCTTCTTCCACTTCTTTTTCCTCGATGTTCTCCAACTGTTGGGCGCCTAGTTAAGTTGGTTCTTCCTTTTTTCTTAACCATTGTTGGAGGTAAGATGTGATTATCTCGTATATAGTCAAGAACAATCCAGTCATCTTTATGTGGTATTTGATATATCGTTTTGCAGTACACTAACGACCAATACTACATCCAATAATATTTGGAGCAAAACTCTTATAGATGGAGCTCTCTCTCCCCGCTCATAAAGATGGCAGCAGCTATTGCATGTACACACGGGCATCTGTCTACATCAAAATATTTGTAACTGCAATTTTTCTTTCTCATATCAACCAGATAGATCTTGCTACAACGTCCAATCACATTATTTTCAAGGTAGAAGCTGATTAACTCTTGCACTGTCAATAGTTTTGCTTCCACATATCTCAGGTGAATTTCGTTCTCCACATAAGGCACAAGCCTCTGTGCCATAGAAACTTCAGCAGACGTCTTCCTATGTTTGCTAGACCATTCAGCCAATTTCGCAACAATCATGCAAATCATTGGTAGTAACAAGTACTTCCTTACTTCTACAAAAGCGCCATTGATTGATTCTGCATAGTTGATGGTGTTTATATTATACCTTTCTCCTGAAAAAATAACATCTTGCCCATTTTCTCTGATCAACACTTCTATACAAATACTCGGCTGCATCTGGACACGTTCTCCTAAAGGTGTCGTAAAGTGTCAAGAACTCACTCTGTATAAGCATGAACGCATGCTCTGAACTTCTTTACACATGTCGCTTTGTTGATGCTAGCAACATTTCCTTTCATACTGAATTATATACAATATTCATGCTGAGACAATGGGAACTCCTCACATATTAACTTGATAAGACTTGGATTTCTATCAGAAAGAAATACCATTTCAGGAATATTTGGTACTACCAATCTCAACATATTCAAAACCACATCCAACTTGCATCTTTCTCACCATCAACTACACCAAAAGCACTTGGATAATGGTGACGATTAGGATCTTGAGCTGTAGCAACAATTAAAATGCTACCATATGCATTTTTAAGGTGGGTTTCATCCACAACAATCACTTTTCTCATGGCTTGTAAACCTTCAATGTAAGCTCCCAAGGAAAAGAATGGATACTTAAACTTGTTTTCCTCATCTATTTCCACATAAGTTTGTGTACCAGGATTCACGTACTCTAGCATTTACAAATAAAAATGCAACATCTGATAACTCTCCTCTGGACTTCCCCCATATCATTAACAACTTCTCTTTTTCCTTTCCATGCAGTAGAGTATGATACTGTAATAAAAATTTCGTTTTGAACCAAAAAGATCAATTCTTGTCGAGCTAGAGTTTTATGTTTACCTGATTAATTAGCATGACAAATAGATCTTACCAACTGTGGTGTGCCTTTCCTTCAGTTTTTTTTTCTCTTGTAATTGTAGTAGCTCCAAAACATATATGGATTTTGGTGTAAGTTCCTAACTGTGAAAAAATCCGAATTCTTGGTCTTCGCAGCTCGTAAAGACCACTTACAACCATCTTTTTCTCCAGATGTTTTAACACATATTGCGTTGTATCTGACTTGATGATGTCAAACTCAAAACTTTTTTGATGGGAAGCTGTGAAAACTAAATCTTGCAATGTCTCTTTATTACCAAACACTTGTCCACAAACCCATGTTTGAAAAATCAGGCTCGGCGGCAAGGAGCCACCGTGATTTCACCCTAATCAAAAAAAATCTTGTTCGTTTTTGAAAAACCCATTTTTGTGTTCGTTTTCGATTAAAAATTTATAAATTTCTAATAGAGCTATGAATTTTAAATACAATTTAAAGAAAAACGAGAAAACAATAATGAAAATGATGGTGAATCAAATACAAAAAAAATTGATGGTGAAAATCGAGTGGTTGGCGGCTAAGGTTGTAGAGAAAAAAGAGTTCTTAGGAAAGAGATGAATATAAAAAAGACTATAATAACCTTCATTAAAATAAAAATATATAAAAAAGACTATAATATCTCAAGATGGGCTCGATCTCACTACATATGTCTATAAAATAGCCTAAACCACTACACCAAGCCAATATCTTGTGCTATACAATACGATGTACGTTATATTACCGGTAAAACTAGATAAAACCCCTAAAATTACTCACCGATTAATACCCGTTTGAGCTCTGATTAATTGATTAGGCTGTAGGCGTTAGTCCACCGCCTGACTAACGCCTAACGATATTTTGAACATGGCTAAGAGCTATATCAATACCATCTTCCCATGTACTAATATAGTACTCATCTCCTTCTATAGTAGGTGTGACCACAATATCTTCATACATACCAAATTCTTCATGCAAACTATTTTCAGCATCTTCAACATCTGCAATAACAACATATTTTTGCAGATCATGGTCTTTTGATGGTTTGCCTGTGTAAAAAGTAATCATACCATCATTAACTTCTTTAACAACATCATTATTCAGCTCAGGATGCTCTCCATTAAGTTGCACTTGTGCCTGATTTCGATCGACATCTTTGATGAGCTCCACATGCAAAACACTTTTACATTGATATTTTTTCACTTGCATTAGACAACCAAAAATAATTTCATCATTCCAAATATATGATGGTTTCTTGGGATCCAATATCAGTGGAAAGTAGCTAACTCTAAGCTGCGACGTGGCTTCATAATCTTCCTGAAAATTCTATCAACCAACCCATACAAAGTGATCTTCTCCATAGATGTCTTCATCAATAAAGTTTATATTTTATCCTCTTCTGAAATCTATCTCCTATAATCACCGTTCTTTGAATAACAGCTCCCAGAATCACATAAGGGAAAAAGTCACAAACATAAAATTTGAGCAAAAACACAAAAATTGATTTTGACATTGTAAAAACTTGTTATTTGCGTTATAAAAGGGAAAAAGTCACCTTAAATACCAAGTTTCAGGTGCTTCAATGGTGGAGAGCAGTCCAAGAAACGATAGAGGATATGTGTCTTCGGAGGAGGAGCTGTGTTTCACGTTTGGAGAGAGAAAAAAAAGAAGAAGAGTGGATCCCATTAATTTTAAGGTTTGGTTGGTTGAATAATTTATAATTATATGAATAAAAATTTTAAAAAATAAGTGGGACCATGTTTTATGGTTGAAAAATTTATCATTAAAATAAAAAGGATAAAACAGTAAACATATTAAATATGGATATAAAGAATGAGAGAAAGATATGAAGAATTTTTATAAATAAGTTGGGACATATAGTTGACCATTTCTTTTTGTTATATATATATATATATAGATATATATATATATATATTTTTCTTTCTTTTGAATCATTTATAAGTAGTGAATCTTTTTTTTTTTAAAGAAAAATTTGTTATATTTGAGTTTATTATTCAACTATTTTTGACGTCAAATATGCAAGTTCAATTATTTGCTCTTCGAAAATCTTTGGATATAACTAAATCGTCTATATACTTGCACCGTACTATAAAGAATGGTGCAGTACAAGTTTTGTTATTTTAACCAAAATAGACAAGTGAATAATATTGAATCGATGTAGCATTCTACTTTCAATCATATACTTGTGCAATTGAAATATTGGAAACCTAGAAACTTAACTTGGCAAATGGAAAATATAAAAGAGCATAGAGTAATAGATCTATCTTCAAGCGTTATGTTAAAATTTTCTTTTAAAAACACCCTTAAACACGTATCACGCTCAAATTGCTAAATTATAACATGATTAAATAGACACAATGATTTGCACTTTGAGAAAATAGCTATAACACAATAATACAAGGGTTTTTCTTTATTATTTATTAAAGATGAAATATATAATTACAGACACAAACAACAATGAACATAAAATAAATAAATAAACAATAACAACAATGAACATGCTGAAGAAAAACAAAAGACAGAAAATCTGAAAAAGACATTTGTCTTAAAGATAAATACCACCTCTTTTCTTAATACATTACAAAAAAACTTAAAAAAAAAAAATTCCTCTGTTTTAAATCTTGACTTTCTTTCTCATTCAGCTGATTTATTTTTAATTAGAAAAGTTATTATCTGTTTTGACGTTTGGTGTTAGATCAGAACATGTTAACACTGCTGCGATTAACGCTGAGTGACCTTTCGAGAATTTGTTTTATGATTTCATTATCTTCATCTCCTCTTTTGTGCATATATATATTTTCTTCACCATGTTGCAAAACTCGCTGCATACAAAATCATCCATTCTCATTAAAAATATTTCCAAGATTTAAGAGAGAGATAGAGAAAGAGAGAGTAATAACATATGGACATGGATCATCTCCAACAAGCATCATATCTCCCTCATCATCAGTGAAAACTATTCCCATTGATTGCGTGTACGCAGCTCATCTTTGAGATGAAAGAGTTTCTCCAGTTCGTTGATATCAACTGATTGTATCCATCAAGAATAGTTAAATCCACAGTTCTTCCTATGGCTACATCTTGCATCTAAACTTGTTCAATCACCATATCAAGAACATGTGAACTAACCATAGTCTATTTTTTTTTTCCGACAAACAATTTCATTAATATCATATTGGGGTTGTAAAGTCAATATACAAAACTTCCGGAAAACAAATTATTACATATACAAATATATGCGTGTCATATGTTAAGAAAAGAATAACATGAAAAGTGAATTTGACGAGGCCTTCCGAAGTAAAGTCTTACTCGCTAACGAATGATTAAATTCATTATTTTCCTTCTCTGTATTCTTTCTTTTCTTGATGCAAATTGTGTGTTTGGCTATCAACTCTTTGCAAAAAACTCTTAATTACACACAGCATGATAAAACACAATACTTCTGTTGTTTGAAGTTCTGTTTCTACAATTAGATACCTAGGCTTCTGTATCCAAGTCCTTCTATCAGGGTTTAGCTTTGACTTTGTCCCCCCCCCCCCCTTAGTAATACATATTCGTGTCTTGGCCTCTGTATTCTCTTTGCGCCGATACAATCCTGAAAATATATTCTTTCTTCTTCCATAACCTCCATTGGTAACATGTAACGCCAACATTCATATATCTCTTCCGCTATATCCATCTGGCTTATACAATCATCATACTGAAGGTTTTTCATTTCTTCACCAACTCCGAGGATAATATGAAGCAAAATTGTAATCAGATTTTCTTCAATAACACACCGTGTAGGTTTTGAAATGGATTTTAATGTTGTAGTGATCGAATCAAATATGGGCTACAGATCTGTCGTTGTTTTTGAGGATAGGTATTTGATAGGGTCAATTTCGATCAGATTCAAGAGCAATCTGAGTATAATCGTCCTAATCCGCAAAATCACATCATCTACACCGATCAAAGATATGTCTGGATCCCATATTTGAACGGTTACAAAGATGAACCAACATAAACTCTTTTGGAGGATCCCTAACGGACTGAAGCCGACACTAAATCTCCTGGCTAGTCGCTGGATTATGGTTTGAGGAACACTAACCCGAAGAGAGAAATTAAAACAGAGACATTGAAGATGAATCACCAAAGATATCTCCTTGGTAATCAACATTTTGGAGTTTATTTAGAAGAGAAAATCTAGTAACAAGAGAAACAAGAGTACAGCTGGCTTCAGCCGGAGATTGTGGCAGAAAACGGTTTTGTTTTTACAGACCTGTAGAATCCCCTTGTCGAGAGAGATAAAGCGTTTCATTATCGCACCATAGTCAACTTAATATATATTTTTTTAAAATATGTATGTTTCTTGTATAAAAGTAATTAGAGTAAAAATTACGGATTCTATATATATATATATATACAAAATAATTTTGTTTCTTCTTTTAATAACAAAAATCTTCAATTATACCTATGTTCACTAATGTTTTAGTTGTACAAAAAAAATGATGATTATTTTACATATATACCTTGATACGGTTTTGATGTGGGTTAGGGTTAGTGGGTCACAAAGAAGTTTTAAATTTATAAAACCCTAAAATATTGCAAGTGCACAGTCGTGCGGTGTAGTACTTCATGTGACGTTCCACAGGGAGGATGTCTAATCTGCAGATACTTCAAACTGGGATAAGTAAGCGAAATAATAACTTAAGGGGTTTTGGTTTGGTTTTGGTTTTTAGGGGAAAAGAAAAGACAAAATAAAACTAGACCTAATGTTTTACTAATTCGACTAAAGACTAAAAATAAAATAAGGTTGAGTTGCTAAGGACAATCTACAAGAGGCTCGATTCAAACTAGGGTTCTGAACTCATAGGGGGCGACGCAGACTTCCCCTGTTTACCCTAATCGATATCTAAGTATCTTCCGACTAGTCTCAGGTAGAATATCTTAATCTGTTTCTAGGATCTGCATGAAGCTAGAATAGGCACTTATATGGCTAACAAACTCTCGTCATCTTAACCAACTAATCACTTAAACTCAACAAGTAGGTTTCATCTCTTGCCGCGAGTAAGATCATGCATTACTAATGGAATTCGTTTTTGCTCACATCTTCTCTATGGGTAGCTTTCGTCTTCTACAGCGACTATATTCTTCTGAAGCTATTTCTGGCAATCTGATACATCACTCTCGTGGCTCTGATCAATCATAGATTCAGAGATTATTTCATGACTCTAACCTCATGCATTAGATTCAACTTAGAAGAGATGAGATCTAGAATATGGTTGAGAAAAACTAGAAATCCCTATCGAACATATATGTCCCTTCGATGGGTCCTTAAAACTCAACTACGAAACTATTCTAACATGATGCAGGAATAGATAAACAAGTATGAAAGATGCATATACTGAAAATAGTATAGTATAGATAGATGAAAAAGAAAAGAAGGAGATATGTCAAAGGTTCAAGGGAAGAATCCCTCTCTCCTTTGGCTAACCCTAAGAAACAAAGTTTGGTGGCTCAAAAACTCATTACAGGAGCACACACCCGATTAGAGCTCCTAAAAAATGTATTTATAGGTCCTAAGGTCTTCTAAGCCTTCTTTAGGGCTTCTGCAAAGAGAAATGACAAAATGGGTTTGATGTTGGGCCTTGGGGCCGAGTTATGCTGCACCACGGGTGAGAGTCTTCCGGGACTGGTGAAATGATGGTTCACCGCGGGTGAGAAGTGTGGGACGCGGCCAGAAGGTGTTTTGCCGCGGATCAGCTGAAGTTCAGACTGGTTGATAGGACAACTTGATCTTCATGTATCTTTTGATTGCACCGTTGGATTGTCCTGAAGTAAAGTGCTATGGAAAGTCAGCTGGATCCTTTGGAAAGTCTTCAAATTCGAGCTGGATCAGATGGTGAGAAGATCTTCATTTGAGACTGAACTTTTGACGGTTTGACTCTGAGCTAAAAATATGGATTTTCTCTATTTTGTCATGTTTTTCTATAAGTTTCCTGAAAAGAGTCTTGAAACTACAAATATAGAAAACAGTAATAAAATCTCCTAAAACTAATTAAAATCTTTGAAAAAGCATTTGAAATCAATAGTGAAAATGGGTACAAATACGGTGTTATCCGGTTTCTAGTAGACTTTTTTTGGATTTCTTTTGGCAATGTACGGGTTTGGATTTGGTCACAATTGTTTTCCTCAGAGATTTTGAAAAACTATCCCATTGGATCTTTGGATTTGGTATGAGTAAATCTCTCCCATAGGATCTTCAATTTCTTTTGGAGACATCAGATCAATTCCAAACAATCTGTAATTAGTAGTGGTTGCATCAGTTATCATCTTTTCTTTCATTGACATAACCATTTGGTCGTTATAGTTTGGTTTGGGCACAGTAGGGACTAAGTAGCTCATCACCCAACCAGATGGAATGTTCAAATCATATGTTGCGTCACAATAACTAAGCGGAGGAATACTCATCGGAAAGTTCATGCTTGATTGTCCAATTTCTTGGCCTTGAGTCAATGAAGGAGTCCACAGGTTTGAACCTATAAACAGAAATCAAATGAGAATGGTTTCATTATAAAGTTTTAACTTATTAAAAAATGTTGCTTTACCTGTTTTTTTAGCTTGGCGTGAATGTTTGTTTTTGAGCAAAGCTGACTGGTGAATGTTTGATGAAGATCTCATATGCTCGATTTCCCATGGTGAAACTTTATTAGGTCTTGGAACTAATGCAGGCTCATCCCATTGTACCTACAAAAACAGAGTTAGTAAATGTTATTTATTACTCTTTCAGAATGATATTCTAGTATAATGTTATAATAAGTAGTTTTAGGGAGTAAATTACTTCTAGACATCGCCATTTTGAATCCTGCTAATGAGAGGAGAAATTTTTTTTGCCAATTACTGTTCCAGAATACATTTTTCAATGAAAACAAAAAAAAATTAGTAAATCATATTTTAGAAATAAACATAAAGAAATAAATGTTCAAGTTATACCTTATAACTGTAACATAATAATCCTCAAACCGCATCGTGAATCTTGAACCTACATAGAACTCATTGTTCACTGCATCTACAACTTTATCGAAATTGATGACGAATTGCCTTGACCTGATATCATCATAGCAATAACAAATAACTATAATCATACTTGTTTAAGAAACTGATCCCATATTGTTTTCACTAAAATAACAAAGTGCTTTTTTATCTTGTTTCATTACCTTGGCTTACAAAATACAATAAACTTAAATTTGGTATTAATAGCATTCATTGCCGAAGCAGTTATTCCATGGTTCATACTCTCTTTTGAAATTATTGATAAAGGTATACTGTGTTGTTGATGAACTGCTCTTCTGATTCCAACTCGTGACTCTCTATTCTCTCCTCTAAAACAAGAAACATAGTTAACGTCCAAAATCCAAGAGAAAAAAAAGATTTTAAAGGAAATATATATATATATATATATAAAGAATATAAAAAAGTCACAAGTGATCAATCTTTGCAATGTCGCGAACACACTCCAACCAGTTGTGAAAATATGCCTCAACAGAGAACCTATTAAGTTGATTATTTGTAGATAAATGAAAGGTCAGTAATCACTATTCACAGAGTTTGATATAAAGAAAAAAATGATCACCTCGAAAGATATGTTTAAATCTCCATTCACAACCATGAAGATCTTTGGCTAGTGACGTGCCTATACTTATAGAGGCCTAAGGCAAACTTTATATCTTTGTATATTTTTTTTGTTTAAACATGTTTTTTAAAATAATTTTATATATCATTATAAGCTAAATTCTGTTTTAAAGTAAGAATTTATTCATTTATTCTATTTTACGTGTGTATTAGTTTAATGATATAGGTCTATAGATGTAAAAGTGTATGATATTTTCTAAAATCCTCAAATTTTAATCATACAATCTACTTATAATGGTTAAAACCACACATAAAAGTTAGCTCAACCTACTAAATCAAACTACTTGTTACAAAAATGTGGCCCTTAATTTTAGAAATTTTGTTAGTGGCCTAGGCAAATGCCTTTTTTGAACAAGGGAAAGCACAGCTCTAAACTTTCATAACTATTTCTTGATTTGATATTGGCTGAGACATATCCTAAATAAAAATTCAATACAAAAAGTCATATGGAAGCTTACATTTTGAGAAACTAAGTTGTAATCTTAGGTTGAGAAACTAAGTTATTTTTTTAGGTTGAGACACTAAGTGAAAATATCAATGGAGGAAGACATTCAACGACATGTCTCCTTATTATAGAGAATCCACTGTGTGATAGTATCAGAAGTAGTTAAAGCTTTTATGAAAGAATTAACTTTTCTCCTTTCTTGATTGACATTAAGAATAGGGATTTCAATTTCCTGATAATTTTAAATTCAAAAAAAAAAATCATTTAAAAGGAATTAGACAAAAAAAAAATACTATGAAAATTATAAGTAAAGTCTTTAAATTTGCCACTCTCAGTTGTATCTGGTAACAAAGAAATTTTTGCAAAAATCTCATCTGTCTCATTCTCTACCTAAAATCAAACAAAAAAGTAGTATTAATTATTTCTTTATAATGATACTCCCTCTGTTCTGAATTAATTGATGCTTTATGAGATTTTTTGGTGCTTAAATAAGTGATGTTCTCACAAATCTATGCAAAAGATA
Organism: Eutrema salsugineum; assembly: GCF_000478725.1. Taxonomy (NCBI): domain Eukaryota; kingdom Viridiplantae; phylum Streptophyta; class Magnoliopsida; order Brassicales; family Brassicaceae; genus Eutrema; species Eutrema salsugineum. The sequence goes on from NW_006256342.1 coordinate 11,258,638, forward strand.
ATATAAAATGACTTTATTTGCCTTGAACCCGAATATCCAGGAAAAAGCCGAATTTTTGATATTATTTTTACCAGTAAAAAAACTCCAAATTCAATTAAAGAAGGTTAGAAATGGTATCATGCATAATGCTAAAACATCACTTAATTAAAGAACAGAGGAAGTATAATTCAAACAAAAATTAATATTATTGATGGTTTAAGCCAATAACTCATGTGTATTCCCTGAAAAAGAAATATCAATATCAGAGAGGTATATTTTAAGTTGAATGCCAATAACATTGTATCCAGTTTTTGAAAGAGTATCAAAAATTGGTATAAAAAATATGTGCTTCAATCTGAAAATGCCATGCATAAAAAGTTTAACAAGCTTAAAACAGAATAAGAAAACATAAAACTTAGAAAGATAGATAATTAGAGAAAAATTCACATGTTCTGTGCCCTTGAGGAAAGTAATAAAGTTTTTCTCCAAATTTCAGAAGATCAAACAAAGGTCCAGCTAGGCCTGTCACACGGGTCAGAACCGCCCTGCTTGACCCGTTCTGCTGTGGATACAATTCATTTTTTTTCTTTAAAAAATTTACCCGTTAGACCCGCAAATTGTAAACACTAAACCCGTATCCGTCCGCATTAATCAAGCGGATCTGGCGGGTAACCTGCTATGAAAAAATCGATTTGCAGAGAGAGAGACGATTTGGAGAGAGAAGGAGTCGATTTGCAGAGAGGGTGAGAAATTTGCAAAGGGATAGAGCCGATTTGGAGAGTTATGAAGAGATTTGGAGTGAAAGAGAGAGACAGATAAATGATTTGTAGAAACAAGTATAACACAGAAAGTCGATATGATCTACATAGAAAGAGTTGAGAAAAACAAATAAGAGGAAAAGATGAAAGTGGCCGCCAACCGCGTAGAAGAGTGGAAAAGTAAAAAATTAATTAGGGAATTTAGGGTTTGAAACCAGCGACATTATCTTGATCAAAAAAAAAAATAATTAAAACGATACAGTTTTACATATATACGGGTACCCACAAATCCGCTTCAACAAATAATTAAATTCGCGCCCGCCCCGCCATATACAATTGACCCGACCCGTTTTACCCACTTTGTTGATATTTTAAATTTTGCTAACCCGCACCTGCTCTGTGGCGGGTCTAATGGGACGGGACCCGTGGTTATTGAACCAAATTGCGGGACTAGGTCCAGCAGATAGCTTTCACAACTCATCCTACATATAGTTCTCCACTATTAAATAAAAAAGGAAAACATAATCATTAGTAAATAATATCTATTATATAAATACTCAGTTGAGTCTCACAAACTTGATACATAAGTTTTTCTCTTGAAAACACATAATTTGCCACATCAGCCATTAAAAAAAAACTCCCAAATCAACAAAATCATAAAATATATTATGAAATCTTCATTAATTCATCCTCGTCATACTTTGATCAGAAATTTATACCTCTTAAAATACATGAACACTATTATTATGGTTCCAAAGCGTTGCTAATGATGTCGTCGTATAATCTCCATCACTTTTCTACACTAGGGATATTTAAAGAGAATGAAAGATCTCTAATCCAAAGAAGACGTAAGTTACCCACTTCTCCCTTTAAATCACAGATGCGAAGTTAAGAAGACATAACTTTGACCCATAAATGAAGCTTTCGATTTCAATTTTGCCACCGTATAGAGGCTGAGGAAAATAGCAGCATCTAAGAAGTGTAAGAATTGCTTCTTCTTTTTTTTGCTGATCGATGTTGAATCAGAAAAGTTTCTATGACTCTCATCCGGATGAGATCCCACCGCATAACAATCAGACGCAGCAATTTCCAAACATACAACAATCTAAGACCAGGTAAATGTATCTACTTTTCCTAGCCTTTAGGCTCATTCTCGAGTCGACCATGGTTCGTGACATCTACGACTACTTTTGTAAGTCCAACTTTCATTCATGAAAATACACATTGATTGGATGGTTGGATGAAAGCGACTCGGATTTTTGGTTTGTTGTTCCATTTTCTTTGCTAAATTTCCTGATTCACATGATACAGATTCATATTATATTCAAATTATCTATCTTTGCTACCCTATTGATTTCATTTACAATTACAATAGCTTTCTGTACAGAAGCTCTGTTCACCATTTTTGATGGTGTCACTATTGTTCATTGGATTAAAAAGTATAGATATGATATGAAAATATCAAAATATATAAACAATTAAAACTTTGTTATATATATAATCAACTATGCCTCATACCACGTGCATGCATAATCATGAGATATAGACAAAAAAAAATCTAGAAAATTTGGAGAGAAACGCTCCCTTCTATGGCCTTCATGGCATTGGTTTCGTTAGCTTTGTATCAACTGTAACTTATAGATTTTTATTTGAGATTGTTCCCTTTATGCGTCCTTCTGATGCACCATGTCCTTAATTTGAATCTCGATTTTACATTTTTATGGTTTCAAAATATGAAATGAAAGATCTTGAAGAAAGGGCATTCTGCCAGTTTTCAGATCAAGAATACGCTGTTCAAATTTATTTTATGGATGACTTTTTTTTTAACTTAATAGTTGACAAAAGAGAAGGAGAAACCCACTAAAAACGCATGTGCAACAAAATAGATATGTAGGAAAGAGTCAGCAGTAAATGGTTTCACTTACTCACAAAAGTCAAATTCTGACTCACAAAAGTCAGCAGTAAATGGTGGTAGCAGTAATGACAATAAAGTGGATATATTAGACGAGAAGTGGATTTAGGAAGTTAGTGGTTAAAAATAGAATTAGATTTGGTTAAAGATATAATCAAGACTGAGAATAGAATAAGTAAAGATGGGGGCACTCATCAAAACGAGAGGAAATGAGTCCGAAAAGTTTTAGATCGCTTAAATTGATTGTTTACATTGTTATATTCTATGAAAAAGAATGTGGTGGTGCATATCACACCTTATTACGTGACATGCAAAGATAATATTGCATGTTATAACAACATCACAATACTTTTCTAAACTTTGCTAAGAACTGAATCAAAAGCAAATATAGAGAAAACGGTTATCTCAAGTGAATATGATAATTGAAATTGATCATATTAGTACCAAATATAGAGGGTGTGATGTTGATCCTTGAGATTACTAAGTATGTTTAACAGTTGATGAGAACGATTAGAGATGATTTCGGGATGAGATTTCCGTATAATAAGAATGATTTAGCTCGGGGAGGAAGAAAAAAGTTCAGCTCGGAAATGTAAGAAGTGTTTGCAAGGAGAGAACAACTGGTGTTTCGAACTAAGTCTGGAGAAGGTCCAGTTCGGTGCTTTTATTATTGTTACAGCGAGCTCGGTAGAGAGACAAGTGTATTAAAATAGAGAGAGAGAGTAATAAATTTCGGATCCCTTCATAAATGATCTATGGGAAATATTTATAGCGGAAGCCGGGAGACGAGTTTCCTCAAAATCGGGGCGACGTGGCAGCTTCAGCGTGTCTCGCGGGTATGGTATCTCGAGCCGCGCGTCTTAACCACCCCGCGGCATGTGATGATGGTCCTTCGCCGAGCTACTTTCGTGCTTAGGCTACTGTAGACGAACTGCCCTTACACGTGTCAGCTTCTGCTCGGCTCCGCGCACTGTAGATCGGCGTCGTAATTATGACGATTTGGCGGGACCATGCTGACCGGACTCGTTGACTTTGGCTGGGTTTTCGTTGACTTGGTCTATGGGCTTTATTGTCCAAGATGGGCCTAGCTAATTGGGGGTGCTAAGCCCACCTCCAACAATAGCACCCCCTAGTTCGGTGTATGAGAGGTTGTCGAATGCGCCGAACTCGCGGTGTTGATTAGCTCGGCCCATCGCAGGTCGGTAGTAGGTGGGTTTTAGGGCAAACTTCCTGCGCTTTAGTATAGGCGGGAAACGGATCAAGATTTCCCGCGGAAAACCCCTGAACTTCCGCGCGTGGCCGGCACGCGGGGACATGAAGGGACATTTATTGCTGCTTTTTATTTTCACGCGTCTCGAGGATGGTACCTAAGCGGCGTCATCATTAGGGTTTTGCCAAGTGTCGATCATTCTCCTTCTGATTGATTATTTTTCCCTTCTTCTATTTAAATGCTCTTCCCCTTCATTCTTCTCACTTTTGCTTTCGCGTAGAAAACTGAAACGAAAAAGAAACTTCCCCTCTTTGCTCCTTCGATTTCATTCCTCTTCTTCTTCTCTTTTTCGTTTTAGATTCTTTTCTTTTCGTGATGGCGGACATCTTTGATAGGATTTCGGCTGAGTCTCAGACCGAATCTGGGTCTCGCGAGGAGCGTGACGAGATGCTTCCGGAAAGCTCTTCGCCGGCGCCGAGTTCTGAGCATACGGATTCCCCCTCTCCCGGGGAATATGAGGGGGATAATCTTCCGATCATCAACCTGGTTAAATGGAAGGCGCCCCAGACCGGGCCATCGAGGGGCGGTGGTCAGCGGCGAGGCGAGCGCGACGGTGGAGGCGATGATCTGAATTCGCAACCTCGGAAATCCAAGGTTTCGAAGACCACGGATTCCTTATGCGGATGGGGGATCAGCGACCTGGAGTAATTCAGAGTCCGTATCGGCGATGATTTCTGGATGCGGGTTTCCTTCTGATGTCGAGATCCGGATTCCCGCCGAGGATGATCGTCCTTGGTGTCCTCCGAGCGGGTTTGTATGCCTGTGCGAGGCTTATTTCACGAATTGCGGGCTGCCCTTTCCTCTTCCCGATCTGTTTGTCTCGTACTGTTGGAGGAGGGATTTGGCGTTCTCGCAGATCTGCCCGACGACAGTGCAGAATATGGTTGTATTGGTGACTCTGGGGTCGGAGGCCGGTGTCGATGTGACGCTCGATATTTTCGAGGATCTCACCAACCACAAGAACAACCCTGCCATCTCGGTTCTTATTATGCTTCCTTCAGGGCGGGGTTGAATATCACTTCGGACAAGCCGAGAAAGGTTGGCGATTGGGAACGGAGTTACTTTTATGTGCGGGCTAATGAAGCTGCTGGTCTCGTTCCGGGTTGGAATTACTGATCTGATTGGAATTTTTCTCCTGGTAAGTTTCCGAAGTGAACATTGTTGACCGGACTGGCGCCTTCTGTCTTTTCCTTATTTCGTGTGTTTTATTTTTATTTTTTTTTATTTTTTTAATAGGAGTATGTTGCAGGCTGCCCACGGCAATTTGCTTCAGCCGGTGCTACTTCGGCGAGGGCACCGCCGAGGCCGGTTGATCCACCGGCGTCGGAGGAGAAACGATCGAGGTAGGGCGCTGGGATCGCGCCGTCTTCAGCTCGGACGAGGCCGCTCGCCCCCCCCAACAGCATCTGTTAGAAGGTCGACGTCGGACGCTGTGGCGGGTGCGTCTTCGTCTGGGCCGAGACCGGGCACAGCGGCAGGAACCCCACGGTCGACGCCGGTTCCGTCAGCTCCGCTGTCGGCTCCATTGTCTATTCCAACTGCATCGTCACCAATGTCGACCCCTGCTCTGAGGCCTGGTAAGTGAGAAAAATGTAAATTGCGAGTCGATTGTGCCGTTGTTGTGGGGACTGATGTTGTATTCTCAGGTCACTCTCGATTTGTTATTCCTTCATACGCGGCTACCCTTCTTCCCACGCCGGCTGTTCCGAGCTCTGGTGGAACCGTTGATGACGAGGAGGCCGAGAACGTTCCCGCATTGAGGAGGAGGACGGCTGCCGAGAGGGAAAGGGAAGACTGTGTCGCTCCGGATGCGGCATCGAAGAGACGGAGGACAGGGGAGGCGGAAGCATCGATATCCGAGCAGGGGCCGACGCATCCTGGTGAAAGAGAATGCAGGGTCCCTGAATCTCAAGGAGCTGATCTTCCGATGAATAGAGGAGATCAGGGCGTCAAAGGAGCCGTGGCGGCCGACCTCGCGGCGGAAGATCGGGAGGGCGGTGTTAATGGTACTCAGGTAGATAATCTGCCTGAGAGCCAAGGAGGTAGGGACGATGCTGGTCCCGAGGGTGGGGATGCCGAGGTGGTGGGAAACGATAAAGACCTGCCTGGCGGGGGTAATAGTGAGATCGTTTCGCAACACCATGTGATACGAGCATGGACGAGGTGCGAACTGAGGGTCAGGCCGGAGAACTAGTTCAGGACGGAAATCAAGACCAATTGGCCGACCTTAGCGAAGTGGGGGTTCAGGATGGGAAGCCAGACGAGGTGGACGACCCAAGTGCGGATTTATCCGAGCTCGCTGGTCCAATAACGCGGTCCCGAGCCAAGAAGTTATCTATGACCGTTTAGAGGTTATGCACCGAGCTGAAGGCCAAGTTTACGGACGCTACACTAAACAACCGAGCTGTAACGCTTTTAACCTACTCGGATGGTGTACCTCTTTGATACTCTTTTTCCTTGCATCCGGGTTTATCCCACTGGGTTTACCGGATGGGGTTTTAATAAGGTTAAGGGGCCACATCTATCTTATCCGAAGTTAGTTATTAGCCGTTACGAGAAGCCAAAGGATCACTCGCGAAAGGAGCCGAAGGGACATTCAAAAGAAGCCGAGTGGTCATTCAACTTATTTAATGCTTTCATATAATTTTTCTTGTCTTTTGCACTTCTTCGCGACTCTATATAAAGAGCCAGACTCCTCTTGTACTTTTCATTCACTTTTCATCAATAAAATTGAGATTTCTCTTGTTCTTTCTGAGTTTTTCTTTCTTAGGTGGTTAGCCTTGAAAGTTTTATTTGGTTTATCGAATTCAATCCATAGGATTCGACCCAGCCTTTCATTTACATATTGTTTCGATTTCGTTCAAAGTAGTTTAGGGGCAATAAGATTTTCGAGATCAAGTCTCACGCCTGTTCATCCTTTACCCGCGAGATCTACACTTGGTGTTTTCCATTCCCTCGATCAGTTTCTGTTTCTCGCGAGCTGGGCCTAAGGACCTTCGAGATAACCTCTCACCCCTTAGCATCTCTCCGATCAAACCGACTTTGGCCGAGTTTATCAACCTCTACCAAACGAGCAAGTGCAAGTCCTACGGAAATCGTATCAAGTGGTATCAGAGCCCACTTGCTTGATCGGTAGTGTTTATCTATCTCTTTAACTTCCGCCTTTTCTCATCTCTTTTCTTCTGTTATTTCTCTTGTTAAAAAAAAAAAAAAGAATTCGAAAAGTCCAATTAAAAAAAAAAAAAAAAGAAGTTCAAAAGTCAAAAGAAAAAAGAGAAAACGTATTTCTTTTCTATCTATCTTTCCTTATTCTTCTCCTTTCAAACGCTTGATAATCCAAAGGAACCTAGAGGCAGTCATCGTGATTCGATTAATTCCTTTAGAACCGGAAGAAAATCTCTTGTGGGTTTGTGAGATTAATAAGAGAGTGAGTGAATCAAAGAGGGAAACACTAGTAAGGATTTTACTAACAAGTTTGTTCTGTTTTGCGAGGTACGTGCATGTCATCTGACTTTTCTTTGAGCGAGTGCGATTTCTACACATTCAGAGACGGTAACCACGTTCGCTGGTACACCCCCAAAGAAATGGAGGCCAAACTCAACCAGATCACCGAAATGGTGGAGCGTATGAGTCAAAGGATGGATCGGCTTGAAGTTCAGCCAAGGCAAGAGGAGGCCAACGATCAGAACCGCGAGGAGCAAATGCATATCCGCCGGGATCGAACTTTGAGCAAGAGATGGAAAATCCATTCTACGCGGATAACCACTCATCCGGTAGCAGCCGAGTCAGGCCGCAAGGCAACCGCGGTGCACACCGAGGCCGAGCTGGAGGAGACCGCGACCGAGGCAATATTTTCCCTGCCAGAAATTACCGACGTGAAGGAGGACGACCTCAGCAACCAGTCCATGAACGACGAGAAGCCGAACAGGCTCGAGGGCGTAATGACAACGACTTAGGAGGCATGAAACTACGGATTCCCCCTTTCTATGGGAAAAACGACCTAGATGCCTTCCTGGAATTGGAAAAAAAAGTGGATATCGTGTTCAATTGCCAGGATCTATCGGAGAGGAAGAAGATCAACTTGGCGGCTTCCGAGTTTAATGGCTATGCCATAGACTGGTGGGACCAGATCGTGACCTGTCGCCATCGCAATGGAGAGCAGCCGGTGGAAACTTGGGATGAGATGGCCACTCTCATGCGACAGCGGTTCGTGCCATCCCACTATCATCGGGAGTTACATACCAAGCTTCGGAGACTCACGCAAGGAACCAAATCCGTGGAGGATTACCATCAAGAAATGGAGCGCTTAATGCTCAAAGCCGACGTATTCGAGCCGGAGGACGCAACCATGGCCAGGTTTCTAAGTGGCTTGAACCGGGATTTGCAGGATCGTATGGAGTTACAAGAATATAACGACATGGCCGAGATGCTACACAAGGCCATTCGGGTGGAGCAACAACTCAAACGAAAGGGCACCAATCGATTTACCCCTGGATCTAGTTCGCGACCAACCTACCGAGACGACAAGGCAACTTACCCCTCGCGTTCTAACAACCAACCGAGGACGGACACCAGACCGAACCAGAACACAGGCAAGGCTGAGGTCAACTCGTCCAGGACGCGTGACATCGAATGCTTTAAGTGTCGGGAAAAGGGACACTATGCCAATAAATGCCCAAACCAGCGGGCAATGCTCTTGCTAGACACCGGAGAGATCGTATCCGATCACGAGGAGGAAACCGAGCCGGTCTATGACGAGGAAGAGACCGAGGAGCGAGCTGTATCTGGAGAATTACTTGTAGCTCGGCGCGTCTTAATAGCCCAAGAACGGATCAAGGAGGAAGATCAGAGGGAAAACTTGTTCCACACCCGGTGCTTGGTCCAAGGAAAGGTGTGCAGCTTGATAATCGACGGAGGGAGTTGCACCAACTTGGCCAGTACTAACATGGTCGACAAGCTGGGTTTGGAAACCCGTAAGCACCCTCACCCCTACAACTTACGGTGGCTCAACAACCAGAGGCAACTCAAGGTCACTAAGCAGGTCACCGTACCAATTACCATCGGACGATATGAGGACGAGGTCGTCTGCGATGTTCTACCGATGGAGGCCGGTCATTTACTTCTAGGACGGCCGTGGCAGTTCGACAAGAAGGCAATCCATGATGGTTTTTCAAACAAACATACCTTTGAGCACCAAGGTCGCAAGATTGTCCTAGCACCCTTGTCACCACACGAAGTCTATATTGATCAGGTCAAGCTGGAGCAAAACTCCAAAGGTAAAAATATTTTGAGCGAACCCCAAAATACTTCACTTCAAAAGAGAGAGTCTGAGAAAAACCTAGAAATGGCCTGTGAGGGAAATCCCGTGAGCAAAGAATCCTTTCTTGTGAGGCCTAGCGAAGTGAAATATGTCTTGACTACAAAGCAATCTTTTGTTCTACTCATCTTCAAAGACGCTTTGGCTAGCCATACTCACCCTGAGCCGGTCTTACCGAGCAGGATCTCTCGTGTTTTGCAGGAATTCGCCGATGTCTTTCCGGAAGACGACCCAGGTGGCTTACCACCCATCCGAGGAATTGAGCACCAAATCGACTTCGTAGCTGGAGCCACCCTTCCTAACCGACCAGCCTACCGTACTAATCCAGTCGAAACCAAGGAGCTTCAAAGACAGGTGGATGAGCTTCTGACCAAGGGATACATTCGTGAGAGTATGAGTCCATGTGCTGTGCCGGTGTTGCTCGTGCCTAAGAAGGATGGAACGTGGAGGATGTTTGTTGACTGCCGAGCCATCAACAACATAACGATAACGTTGTCTTCCTAGGTTTTGTGGTGAGTTCGCAGGGGATCCAGGTCGATGAAGAAAAGATCAAGGCAATCCGGGACTGGCCGCGCCCAAAGACTGTTAGCGAAATCCGGAGCTTCCATGGACTAGCTGGGTTTTACCGTCGTTTTGTCCGAGACTTCAGCACAATAACCGCACCTTTGACCGAGATCATTAAAAAGGAGGTCGGGTTTAAATGGGAGCAACCTCAGGAGGAAGCCTTTCAACTCTTGAAACACAGACTCACCCATGCTCCATTGCTGGTGCTACCTGACTTTCTCAAGACGTTTGAGATCGAGTGCGACGCCTCGGGAGTTGGAATTGGAGCCGTGCTGATGCAAGAGAAGAAACCTGTGGCTTTCTTCAGCGAGCCCTACAAACTTGGCAGTACTACTTGTGGCCAAAGGAGTTCATTATCCACACGGACCACCAGTCACTCAAGCACTTAAAGGGTCAACAGAAGCTTAACAAGAAGCACGCCCGATGGATGGATGATAGATAAGAGTTTTTAAGTCTCAGGGCTATCAATCCCCTTGTCAAAGTAGTACTAAGAGGTGTCAATCCAGACTTGTCAACGAGACACTAGTCTATGTTGTTTGTTTGTTTAAGTCAAGATAAAAAGGTGAAGGTTTTTCTAAGCTAAATAACAACGATTAAGCATGTAAGTAAGGTAAATGATGAGAATCAAACAAAGCAAAGATACAAATGATAACTAAGCGATTCAGATGATGATAATATGTAATAAAGCAAGAGACTTTAGATGAGATACTTGACTCGGGTGCTTCCAAGTTCAACTAGTGGGTTAATGAATCAAAACATCAAGCGGTTTCATTTAACTTTGAACTCAAGGCATGTTAATCTTCTCATGAAAGTATTAAGCATCTAAATTGATCCTCCTTCATACCAAAAATGTCTTTTGAGAAGCATCGAATCAATCAGCAATAAGAATCAGTTCAAAAATGTCACTTAAGAGAACAAACTATCACTCTCGCGATGAAAGACGCTTAAACCCTTAACCGAGTGGTTCAGACATTTCTACAAACACTTTTGATGCGAGATATGTCTCAGATCTGAACCTCAAGTGATGTGCTTGGATCCAGCCTAGAGATCTCGTCGGTTAAAGAATGAAACATGCAAGACATAGACACCTAAACCCACTAATCTACCTTGAAAGCACCCTAATCTACTCATCTAAAGCCGCTTAAACGACTACTCACTAATCATAACGAGCTCACTAAGTCCTTTGCAAGACGTGTAGCTGGTCATGATGAGGAGTTCAATGTTAGATGATAAAAGAAATAAAGAAAGAACAAGATTTCTCATGCAACAACAAGATATCGGATTAGAATCATCAAGTTTCACTAAAAAGGCAAGTTCTTCAAACTAAAAACAGGTAAGAGATAAGATGATTAGGTTTTTAGTCTCAAAATGTATATATAGCAAAGGTAAAGTGTCGCGGGTCAGCCCGGAACAAACCGGGTACTGAACCGCGATCTTGGGTTGATGGGTGAGTGCCACGGTGTGTCGGAGAGTGAAGCCGAGGTCTTCATGCCGAGGAGTGCACGTGAGTCCAGATCCAAATGAAGATCTCGTGAAGAACACGTCAAGAACATGCATGAACTCTAGTCTTTGATCCATCTTCACGTGTGTATTCTTGGGCAGCTTTGTTCTTGATTCTGGGTTTGTGACAATGGACCTCGGCATGAAATGCCGAGGCGCTTGGTAGTCGAGGGGTTTGATCGAACAGGGTCCGGCATGCACGCCGAGGTCATTGCACCGAGGTGCACGTTCAACACTTAGTCGTTTCCAACTTCATTTCTTACGTGTGCATGCCTTGATTCCAACGTGCCGAGGCGTTTGCACGAGGCCTAGTTCAGAATACTCCCAAAATATGAGCCTTGACTTGGCCGATGTCGAGGTTATGATGCCGAGCCCTGAGAAAACACTTAGCGTGTATCGCAACATATTTGGGCTCGTATTGACCCTGTCACCTTCCGGAAGCAGTAACTTTCATCCCACGACTCCAAATGCTCTGAGACCAGTTCCATAGTCAAGATGACTCAATAAGCTCGAACTTTGGTGAAGAAACCGTCGGAGCTTGGGAAGTGGAGGGCTTCCTGGATTTCACATCTTTGAACCGTATTGGAATCACCAGAAAATAAGCTTTTTAGACCGATGTGAACTCCGGAGACTTTATCTTTCAAACCACTGCTCCGAATTTAGCGATCCCAACTGTTCTGTAAGGGTTTTTCACAGATCTCAAACTTTGATGAAGACCGGGCAAGCTGATTTGGTCCAGAAAGGCTCCGTCCGCCGTGATCTTTGTGCTCCGCCGTTCGGTTCTCGGATGCGCGTAATGTTGGTGCATCTTCCGGAAGCTGTATTTTTCTCCCCACGGGTCCGAATTGGATGATTCCAATTGATCTGGGATCTTTGTTTGATTATCTCCAACTTTTCTGAAGACCCCGCCAACTGGTTTGGACCGGAAGGTTCCCCGGATTGCTGATCTTTGAAATGCGCGGACAAGGACAAATTTTGGTCGAGAAAAGCTTCCCGCGGTAAGGAAAATGGCCGAGGGCTGTGTACCGCGGTAAGCTTTTTGGTCGTAAAAGTTCCTTCGCCTCGGCCAAAAACTCAACCCGTGGTATTTGCACCTGATCTTCGACCCAGGTTGACTTTGGTCGATCGGTACGGATTTTGGTCGGTGCTGAGCGATCGGTAAGCTTTTTGGTCGAGGTTGAACGATCGGTAAGGATTTTGGCCGGTAATGAGCGATCGGTAAGGATTTTGACCGAGTTTTCTGTCCGTCCGGTACGCGATTTGGCCGAGAAATCCCTCCAAGCGGTTTTCACCATTTTTGACCCTTTTCTTCATCGTTTTCTCCTCTGCTCCTCTTCTTAAGCTCCAAACGACTCCCAAAGCGCCTGATAAAGACTTCAAAACATGCAAAACTCTTTGGGACCTAATGCAAGCCCTAAATCCTATTTTCATGCCTAAAGACACAATTTACATGGGAAAACACATGATGAGGACTTTAAAATGCTCTCTAAATGATGTAAAATACAGACATATCAACTCCCCCACACTTGTCCTTTGCTTGTCCTCAAGCGAAGAGAACAAATTAGAGAAAGAGGTTGTAATGCAGATGGAGCTCATATTTCCTTTTTAGAGAGAAGTGATCACAAAGAGAACTCGGATTCATGCTCAGATATGCAATGCAAAGCTATACTCAGATATTTTACAACTAAAGCACAGAATCTCCACAAGTCATTATCACATTCAACTCTTTCACATTCATTAAGCTCGTAACCGGTGAATCAAATGACGCAATGTTCAAATAGGCTGGCTTGGCTAGGGTAAGGTCATGAGATAAAAAAGATCTCATCAATATTCAAGCGGGTGTAATGCAACAATGGGATCACTCAATGAACGACCAAACTTTGGCAGAATGCTAAAGGTAAAAAGCAACCGATGCATACAAGGGCAAGACTCATCACACCCCACACTCCACTCAAAGCTTTTCTCACTTGCTCACCCTCTCAAGATCCTCACTCTCTCAACCGCTTTCTTTTTCACTAGGGGACTCACTTTTGTTTTGATTTTCAAGCCTTTGGTGTTTACTTATTCAAACAGCTCTTTTCTTTTACAGCGATTAGCCTCTTTTCTTTTCCTTTTTAGAACACTTGAGCCTTTTTGGCTTCTTTTTATTTCAGAGACTATACTTTTCTTTTTAGAACAACAGAGCTCCTCTTTTCAAATTCAAGACTCGATTCTTTTTCTTTCATTCCCCTAGCTATTCCCACTTTCTCTTTTTCTCTCAGCTCACCTTTTTCCACTCACCAATAGATCTTTTCCCCCACACTTATTTCTCGCCAATACTCTCAGTTCCTTGATGTTGGAACGTAGCACTCGGTGAGACATGCCCTTGTCGCTCTAAACCTAACACTTTCTGCTAAGTTCAGTCCAAGGTGGCCTTACAATTCACACACAAACATTGGCTCGAAAAGAAAGTTGGGTTCAAGGTGAGGGAACTGATCCATGATGCGGATTCAGCTACTTGAGCTAAGGAAAAGAGGGTGGTGAAAACAATGATTCTAGCTCAAGTATGTATATCGGTATCCACAAGCCAATTCAAGCAATGCATCAAAAGATATTTACAATTCAAGTTCAGGGTTATCACTTAACTAGAGTTGAGAGTAATTTAGACTTGCTTCTCAGATTCAAATCGTTTCAAGCTTTACAAGCACAGGATGAGTTTCACAAGCATATTTAGTTCAAATTCTCAAGTGATTTACTCTCTAGGAAAAAATCTATCATTGCTCCTTGCACTGATGCAATCCTAAAAGATGCAACTAGACTCGATCTTAGAATGCGAGATGCAACTAGAATGTTAATGATGCGGTTTTACCATATGTACAAAGCTAGATGAGACTCAAGAATGCAAAAGTCAAATAAGAACAAAGAAAACAAGATCAGAAAACACAAAGCTCCTCCCCCACACTTGAATAACACAGTCCCGTGTGTTATCAAAGCGTGTGAGAGAAGTAAAAAGACAAACTAAACGAATGCAAGATGATATACACAAGATGCATATGTACAAGAGTTTGAAGTCGATACCTTACTCGGAGAGGTCTGATCCCAAGTAGTACGAGGGATTTGATGTTGAGCAGGAGGGTGTGGACTGACGTGGTGGGCTGCTATCCGAGGGTTCAGGTAAGAATGCCAAGGCAGGGTCGATCCAATCTTCTTTGCCAGGTGGAAACTCCGGGTTCCTTGCGTTTGAGCTTTCCCCAACCTCCTCTTGTGTAACTGGTGCGGTTGAGGTCCCCGAGTTCTTGTCCGGAGAAGATGGCCGTGTGAGCTGCTTGACCTTCTTCTTCAGGTGTCTTACACAGTCCACCAAGGCATGAATGGTCTTGTCTTGCCACTTACACCACTTTTGGAGAGTGTTCACTCGCAAATACAGCTTCTTGGTGTGGTATTCAGGCTCACCCCATACGTATGGATCAAAATGATATCGGCCTGCTCCCATCCTTCTCTCAGCGTGCCGTTCTTCTTCATTCTCACCTCCGGCCGGGCCGTTCTCGTTCTGAGGCTTGTTAGGTATGGCTTTGGTGCACTTGCGCATTGGTGGGTCGAGAGATGGGTTGTACAACTGATCTTTGAGGACATAGAAGGAGACGTTACACTGCTTATCAAGCATGGTGAGGCCTCGGTTAGGCAGTAGAACTTGTGTACCGTCCCTGTGCATCAGCGTGAAGTTGTAAACCCATCTATCCCCTGACTTGCCTCCAAAGAAACCACTTTTACTTAGGTATTGTTCATTAATGAGACTCGGCCTCGATGGTGAATCAGGGAGTATGAACCCTTGAGCTCTCAAGATTTTAGTGACAATCCAACCGTTCTGAAGCCTTCTTGCTCCCTTCTTCTTTCGGTCACACCACACATTGTGTCTATAGGTGAGCATTTGGATCGCAAAGAACGCTCCTAAAGACGGTACATGCATTGGCCCTTGGAACTCCTTTTTGTTCTTCATTTGAGTGATGAGCGGCTTAAGTCCAAGTCCCAACAGTTCAAGCTCTGCCGTGTGAATGACACCAGGGTTGTATGTAGAGAAGAACGTTGAGGCCAGGACCCGGTTGGTGTATCTGATCGCAGGGTTCCTGATGCAGCTTGTCTTGCTCTTGCCTCCCAAGTAAGGCCCAAAAGATATCGTTTCCCACAACGCGGCCAACTCATCACGAGGGTACACAAACTTGTCAAGCGAGCTTCCATTCCTTTCAAATCCAAATATCTCATCAAGCTCCTTGAAACTGACCTTGTAGTGCACGCCTTCTATGTCAAACTCAATGTGTCCGAACCCTTTGCCATGTAGACGCTTGGGATCTCTCTTGGGGTAGATGACAACCTCCAAAGTGGCAAGAAACTGTTGTGTGATCCCCTCGTAAGCAACATCGCTCATCATGAAGAACTCGGCCAAGCCCATGTTTTGAAAGATGAGTGTAACGTCATCGAGTATCTCAAGCTTCCTCAACAGCTCCATATCAGGGAACCGACCTTGAGCTACTCTTATAGAGTTAAAGTGGTCCAAGTACTCCTCAGTAGTCGGGAAATGTTCCTCCTCGGGCTCGGGCTTTGGTTCCTTCTTGGCCTTCTTGCCACAATCGGGTTCATGAGGGACTATGGCTCTCAGCTCGTCCCCATCGTTCTCAGTGGTTGCCTGCTCCCCATTCCTTTTTGGTTCAAGGGTTGGAACCAGAGTGAGCTCGGCGTTCCTTGCTCGCTTGGCGGCTGGCTCACCATCGGACCTCACGGAGGGTTTCTTGCTTGTTCCACCATTGCGTGCCACGGCTTTCCCTTTTGTACTCCTCCTCTGGACCTCGTTTTTGTTCGTCTCATGAGTGGGAACAGCTCGGTCGCCGGTCATCTGCAAGGCAGATCCTCTAAGAGACCGTTAGAGTTATGTACACCGATAAGCACATGTCTCTTAAGATAGCAAGAACAGAGCTTTTTCTCTAACAAGACCAGCATTTTCCAAACATCAAAGGAGGTAAGAATAAGCCAGAACAAGCAAATAAATACACGATATCTAAACAGTTCAGCTCAACATCTTAAAGCATCATTAAGACCGATTCCAAGCGCATTTTCTCAAGAATTTTTAAAAACTCAAGAACAAGTGATTTTCAGAGCAAAGACCGGTTTTTCTTATGTTATCTATCGTGATGGAATTTTTAAAATTGTTCCCAAAGGCCGACATGTTCTAAAAGAATCGATTCCACATTTCACAAACAATAAAGCTTCGCAAAGAATGAAGGAAAAAGATGAGTTCTTTAAGATGCAAATACCTTTGGGAATCCAAGATTCAAGCTTAGTGGAATGCTTATGATGAATATACAACACCTTAACGAGTCTAGAACGCTTGGAATCACAAGAAATGGCTGAGAAATGAGAGAGATGTGCTCGTGAAATGCAGAGAAAAGAGAGAAGAAGGCGAACTCTCGGTTTTGGCTCGGGATGGAGGCTGGTATGGGCGGTGTCGCGCTTTCCAGCTGGCGTTTGGACTGTAGTGGGACTGGTCCCCCCTTCTCCTCCAGCTGCGACCGTTGACCCGCGCCAAATCAGCTTTGACCGGTCGTTTAAATTCAAATTACCGCGCAAAGCTTCCAAATGGCGCGACTTGGGAATGACGTGAGCCGTACGGACTAGAGTGGTTTTTCTCGTGTTCTCTTGAGCGGCCTCGACTTGTTCTACCCCGAGGGCACCAAGCCGAGTGGGCTAAGCTCAAGTTAACAATAATTTCCCCGCGGTCTTCAAATCTTTTCCTTAGTCCGCGCAAACCTTCTTCTTTGACTCTAGTGTCCCAAGTGTTTATGTTTTTGATCATTCTTGAAACTGGGCACCTCGGTATGCTCCACCACGAGGGTATCATGCCAAGGTCACTTGTTTTAACAAAGAATCACTTGGTGCAGGGGGTTTAAACGGTCCGGCTCTGGTGTAGACTGGTCGCGGTCTAGGATCGAGGTTTTAGACTGTTTTAAGTGAACTTTGCCCCTCGGTATAGTTATACCGAGGTGTTTACACCGTGGCCTTCCCCCACACTTAGTCATTTCACTATGACACTTCTCGGACACGGCTATGATGAAATCGAGTCGAGGAGTCTAGCCGAGGTTCTCAGGCTTTACTCGGTAAAAGGTGGCCGCGGTATGTATATACCAAGGGTCGATACCGAGGCTACGTACACTCTAGGACTTAATTCATCAGGCCGTGTCATTTTCAAGCCTTTTCTTACTCTCATCATCTAGATTCACCATCTAACCCCTGAAACACTCAACAAACCCTTCAAAAAGCTTCAAGTAAAAAGAAAAAGAAGATGAAAAGCGAAATATGTACAAGGATTAGCTTGGGGTGTCTCCCAAGAGCACTTTGTTTAACGTCACTAAGTTTGACTGTTCATACCTTTTCAGGCTGATTCTGGTTCAAGAAGAGGAACTGAGGTAGCTCCCTCTCTTGTTTCTGATGCCAGGTAGTGCTTTACCCTCTGACCGTTTACCACAAAGCCTTGTCCATCTTTTCCTTTCAAAACAACCGCTCCATAAGGTCTTACTTCAAGAATTTTGAATGGACCGGACCATCTGGATCTCAACTTCCCAGGGAATAGCTTGAGTTTCGAGTTAAACAGCAGAACTTGGTCTCCTTCTTTGAACTCTCTCTTGTGTATCTTCTTGTCATGAAGCGCCTTGGTCCTTTCCTTGTAGATCTTAGAGCTCTCAAAAGCATCTAACCTGATTTCCTCAAGCTCATGAAGCTGTAAAACCCTCTTCTCTTGTGCAGTCTTGATGTCAAAGTTCAGAAGTTTCACTGCCCACAATGCTTTGTATTCCAACTCAACCGGTAGATGACAGCTTTTCCCATAGAGCAAGTTAAACGGTGAGGTTCCAATGGGGGTCTTGTACGCGGTTCTGTAAGCCCACAAAGCATCATCAAGTTTCTTGCTCCAATCCTTCCTAGATGAGCTCACGGTTCTTTCTAGAATAGCCTTTATCTGTCGGTTAGAGACTTCCACTTGACCACTAGTCTGCGGATGATAAGGTGTGGCCACCTTGTGCTTTACCCCATGCTTCCTTAAAAGACTCTCAAGAGTCTTATTGATAAAATGGCTTCCCCCATCACTGATTACTACTCTTGGAACTCCAAACGTGGGAAAATGATACTTTTAAAAAACTTTACCACCACTTTTGAATCGTTGGTTGGGGATGCAACAGCCTCGACCCACTTACTCACATAGTCCACCGCGACAAGGATGTACTGGTTTCCGTATGAACTCACAAAGGGACCCATGAAGTCAATGCCCCAACAGTCGAAGACCTCGACCTCAAAGATTGGGTTTTGGGGCATCTCATTCCTCTTGGATATGTTACCGTGCCTTTGACAAGCCTCGCATCTCTTTACCACGTCTTCAGCGTCCTTGAACATAGTCGGCCACCAGAAGCCGCTTTGCAAAACCTTGGCAACCGTCTTGAATGCACCTAAGTGACCACCGTACGCTGAACCGTGGCATTCTTGTAGCACCGGATGGATCTCTTCTTCGGCCAAGCATCGCCTATAGAGATGGTCCTTGTTAAGCACGTAAAGATACGGCTCATCCCAATGATACCTCATCACATCTTTAAAGAACTTTTTCCTCTGATAGGCATCAAGATCCGGTGGCTCTAAACCGCAAGACAGGTAGTTCACAAGATCCGCGAACCATGGGAGGCTTCTTTCCTTGATCGTGTTGGCCTCTTCCACCTCTAAGTAAGACCGTACCAGCATGAGATGTTCCTCAGGTAAAGCATCGTCTATGGGGACCTTTTCTTCAATCCTCAGCCTTGAGAGATGATCTGCGGCCCCGTTTTCAATGCCCTTCTTGTCAAGTATTTCCATGTCGAATTCTTGGAGCAATAGGACCCATCTCAAAAGCCTCGGCTTAGCGTCCTTCTTAGACATCAAGTACCTCAAGGCCGCGTGATCTGTGTAAACCGTGACCTTCGATCCCACTAGATAACTCTTGAATTTGTCAAATGCAAACACAATGGCAAGCATTTCCTTCTCGGTGGTTGCATACTTTTCTTGAGCTGAGTCCAAGGTGCGGCTGGCATAGTAAATCACATGGAGTTTCTTATCTTTCTTCTGCCCCAAGACAGCTCCCACGGCATAGTCAGATGCATCGGTCATCACTTCGAATGGTAAAGACCAATCGGGAGCTTGTACAATTGGTGCACTGATCAAAGCCTCCTTGATCCTCTTAAACGCTTCCTCACACTCTTCATCAAAGATAAACTCCACCTCTTTGCACAATAGCCTAGTTAAAGGCCTAGCTATCTTGGAGAAATCCTTAATGAACCGCCTATAGAACCCAGCGTGCCCAAGAAAGCTTCTTATCCCTTTTACAGAATTCGGAGCTTGTAAGTTCACCATCACCTCGATTTTGGCCTTGTCCACTTCTATTCCCTTCTCTGATACCTTGTGCCCCAAGACAATGCCTTCTTGTACCATGAAATGACACTTCTCCCAGTTCAATACAAGCCTATGCTCCTCACATCTCTTTAGAACCTGAGAAAGATTAGCAAGACATTCGGAGAAAGAGGAGCCGTATACGGAGAAATCATCCATAAACACCTCGACTTTCTCTTCAATTAGATCAGAGAAAATGTGCATCATACATCTTTGAAAAGTGGCAGGTGCATTACACAAACCGAAAGGCATTCTCCTATAAGCATAAGTGCCATAAGGGCAAGTGAATGTCGTTTTCTCTTGGTCTCTTGGATCTATTGGTATTTGGAAGAATCCAGAGTATCCATCGAGAAAACAGAAATAAGGATGATTGGCTAACCGTTCAAGCATTTGATCAATGAATGGTAAAGGGAAATGATCTTTTCTTGATGCAGAGTTCAATTTCCTATAGTCAATGCACATGCGATGGCCGGTTATAGTTCTTTGGGCTATGAGTTCATCCTTATCATTTTTTACCACCGTGATACCACCTTTCTTGGGCACAACGTGCACAGGAGATACCCACCGAGAGTCAGAGATTGGATATATGATCCCTGCCTCAAGGAGCTTTAGTATCTCCTTCTTAACCACCTCTTTGAGGTTCGGGTTAAGGCGACGTTGGTGCTCAATAGAGGACATGGCTTGGTCCTCCAGGTGGATCCGATGAGTGCATATATCAGGTGAGATTCCTCTTATGTCGGCCAAGGAGTACCCTATTGCTCTCCTGAATTTCTTGATTTCATTAAGCAATGCATGTTCTTCATGTTCAAGCAAACTATCGTTTATGATCACAGGGAAAGTGGAGTTCAAGCCTAAGAACGCATACCTGAGCCCTGTTGGTAGAGGCTTGAGCTCAACAGGGGGAGCGTCTGCCTCATTCCAATCGGCATCAAAGCTACATTGGCCCGGAACAGCTTCCTCGGCCTTTTCCTTGTTCTCGCGCGGACTACCATCGGCCTCGATATGAGTTGCCACGGCCATGATATCCCGAGGTGTCTCCTCTGTTCCCATGGACCCCTCGCTGATTAAGATGTCGAGGCCACTCTTCTTGAGCTCCAAAAACCTAGCCTCAGCTCCAAGTTCCTTCGGTTGGTCCATAAGTTGCTTGTACACCTCGCTTTCCTCGTTCAAGTACCCGTGCTCGCTTTGTTCACGTGTAAGGACCACTTGTAACGGATCCTCTGCGTTCAACTCTTCCAGGAGCTCATCAGCTAGCTCCTCCATCACTTCCACATAGAAAACCTGACCTCCAATGGTCGGTTTCTTCATCATCTCTTTAACATTGAACTTCATATGCTCGGAACCGATGTGTAGTTCAATCATTCCTCCTCTCACATCTATAATGGCTCCTGCGGTCGCTAGGAACGGTCGGCCCAAGATGATAGGGTCCAATGGTTCCTCGTCCATCTCAAGAACTATGAAGTCTGTGGGGATTTCTATTTCACCGATCTTTAAAGGTAAGTCTTCAAGCAAACCCACCGGTAAGCGAACCGATCTATCAGCTAGTATAAGAGAGATCTTGGCCGGCTTGTAACTCTTGTATCCCAATCTCTTCGCCACCGTGTATGGCATTAGGCTCACAGAAGCTCCTAGATCACACAAGCAGTTTGAGAACTTCAAGTGACCTAAAGCACACGGTAAGGTAAAGCTGCCCGGATCGGATAGCTTCCTTGGTATAGACCTCCTTTGTATTATGGCGCTGCATTCATGGCTCAGTATTACCATACCCTGGAGCTCCTTTGTCTTGTTGAGGATCGCATCCTTTAGAAACTTCCCAAGCTGTGGTATAGCTAAGAAAGCATCTATAATGGGTAAGGTGAGTTGTGTGTTCTCCAAGTGTTTCTCAAAGACCGCTTTGGCTTTGTCTAAGATTTTCTTTTTGAAACGCCCTGGGAACGGTATCTTGGGTTGGTAAGGTGGTGGTGGAACGTATGGCTTTTCAAGCTCAGTTGTCTTTTCCACCTCTTTTCCTTTGTCCTTGATCGGTTCTTTCTCAAAATCCGCTTCTTTACACGCATCACCTGAGGCTGCCTCCCCCTCTAATTGCTCATTGGCCTCAATGAGCTTAGTCTTAGGGTTCGGAGCTTGTAGTTCTTTGCCACTCCTCAATGTGATGGCGTTCACGTACTCCTTGGGATTGGGCTCCGGTTTACCTGGTAAAGCCGGGCCTCGGGATGATTTAGAGGCTTGATTCTGCTTAAGCTCTCTGATATCTTGCTGCATTGTCGCGTGCTGGCTCTCAACTCTCTGCTGACCCTGTAACAGTTGCTGTAATATCCCACAGACATCGTTTCCCATCTGATTCTGACCCGTTCCCTGATTCTGTCGCTGATTACCCATCGGCTGCGGATTGAACCCTGGTGGAAACTTGTGATGTTGCGGTTGGCTGGTGAAGTTGTTACCCTGAGCCGCTTGATTCTGATGAGTGTAGCCGTGCTGTTGCCCACTGAACTGTTGTTTGGGCTGGAAGGAATTCTGAAAAGGAGCTTTTGGAGCATAGCTTTGTTGTTGTTGCTGAGCAGGGTACACTTGGTCTTGAGGGTTAGCTACATTCGGGTTTCTGTATGAGAGGTTTTGGTTACTGTTGTAGTTGTTAAACCGCTGATATCTCTGCTGATTCCCTATGTAGTTCAGCTCCTCTTGAGTTAGACAATCTTCATTAACATTGTCAAAACTTGGCCCTTGCTCATCAAACTCGCCTACAAAGTGCATTGGCTTTTGTGTCGCCATCAGAACTTTGTCAAGCTTGCTCTGAAGCTCTCTGATATCCTTTTTCATACGCTGTTCTTCATTGGAGCTCTCTGTACGGTTTACTCTATCAAAGTCTTCTCCATAAGTATCATTAGACATGGCTAGGTTCTCGACTAGTTCCATTGCCGCATTGATCTCTTTCCCAAGAAAATTTCCATTTGAAGCTGTATCGAGTTGGTTTCTGATCTTGGGGAGTGCACCTCGGTATAAAGTACTCAAGAGGGATGCCTCTGAGAAGCCGTGGTGGGGGCATTGGTTAGTGTAGCTTCTAAACCGTTCCCAAGCTTCGCTAAAGCTCTCGTTGTTGTGCTGTGTGAAGCTTGAGATCTGGTTTCTGAGCTTAGCCGTGCGTGATGTGGAAAAGAACTTTGATAAGAACGCCAGTTTACACTGCTCCCAGGTTTGTATAGAACCCCTCGGGAGGTTCTTTTCTCACTGGTGAGCTTTATCACCGAGGCTGAATGGGAACAAGCGTAGCTTGAAGCTATCTTCCGAGACACCATTGATCTTAGTTAGGTCGCAAACCCGATCAAACTGATCTAGATGCTCAAGAGGGTCCTCTCCGGCTAGACCGTGGAACTTTGAATTCTGCACCATATTGAGCAGGGAAGCTTTAACCTCAAAGTTGTTGTTTTGAACCGGTGGAGCTTGAATCCCAGCTCGGTATTGGTGCGCATTAGCTCGGTCGTTCTCTCCAACAAAGACCGGATGAGGTTGTCTCTGAGCTTGTGGCGGTGGCGGATGAACATGGTGGGCTTGTTGCTCGTTCCTATTAGCTTGTTGTTGGTTTTGCTGAGCAAGCCTCTCGTTCCTTTGAGATTGTTGTTGGTTAACATAGGCCTGTTGTTCATTCCTGCCTGCCTGCGCCTGATTAGCATGAGCCTGGTGTTCGGCTTCTTGAGCCTGGTGCTCGATCCTTTGCTGTTCTGCCATTCCAAGTCGTTCAAAATGTTGTTCCCTCTCGCGAGCTCGCCTCTCAATCCGGTTGATGTTGTCGTCGTACGGTAAAGGCGGTTCTGTGCTCCGAGACCTGGTTTTCATGCACCTGAAAGTAACACAAGAACTTGCAAAGAAGTTAGTAAAACAAAGAAAGTTAAAATCTTGAGCTCAAGAACAAACAAAAGACTAATGCTCCGACAAGTTGGCAACGGCGCCAATTGATAGATAAGAGTTTTTAAGTCTCAGGGCTATCAATCCCCTTGTCAAAGTAGTACTAAGAGGTGTCAATCCAGACTTGTCAACGAGACACTAGTCTATGTTGTTTGTTTGTTTAAGTCAAGATAAAAAGGTGAAGGTTTTTCTAAGCTAAATAACAACGATTAAGCATGTAAGTAAGGTAAATGATGAGAATCAAACAAAGCAAAGATGCAAATGATAACTAAGCGATTCAGATGATGATAATATGTAATAAAGCAAGAGACTTTAGACGAGATACTTGACTCGGGTGCTTCCAAGTTCAACTAGTGGGTTAATGAATCAAAACATCAAGCGGTTTCATTTAACTTTGAACTCAAGGCATGTTAATCTTCTCATGAAAGTATTAAGCATCTAAATCGATCCTCCTTCATACCAAAAATGTCTTTTGAGAAGCATCAAATCAATCAGCAATAAGAATCAGTTCAAAAATGTCACTTAAGAGAACAAACTATCACTCTCGCGATGAAAGACGCTTAAACCCTTAACCGAGTGGTTCAGACATTTCTACAAACACTTTTGATGCGAGATATGTCTCAGATCTGAACCTCAAGTGATGTGCTTGGATCCAGCCTAGAGATCTCGTTGGTTAAAGAATGAAACATGCAAGACTAGACACCTAAACCCACTAATCTACCTTGAAAGCACCCTAATCTACTCATCTAAAGCCGCTTAAACGACTACTCACTAATCATAACGAGCTCACTAAGTCCTTTGCAAGACGTGTAGCTGGTCATGATGAGGAGTTCAATGTTAGATGATAAAAGAAATAAAGTAAGAACAAGATTTCTCATGCAACAACAAGATATCGGATTAGAATCATCAAGTTTCACTAAAAAGGCAAGTTCTTCAAGCTAAAAACAGGTAAGAGATAAGATGATTAGGTTTTTAGTCTCAAAATGTATATATAGCAAAGGTAAAGTGTCGCGGGTCAGCCCGGAACAAACCGGGTACTGAACCGCGATCTTGGGTTGATGGGTGAGTGATAGACAAGACTTTTTATGGTCTCAGGGCTATCAATCCCCTTGTCAATGTAGCACAAAGAGGTTTATCAATCCAAATGTGGTGTTAGACACTAAGCTATATGTTCAAGTTCTTAATTCAAGCAAACAAGAATAGGTTTTGATTAATCTAGAGACAACTATAAACATAAACAGGTTTAAAGACAAATGACAATGACAAATGATGTGAATATGATATGATGGAGGCATGAGATTCTAGACATGATAGTTGGTTAGGGTGCCTTGGTGTTAAACTAGAAATGCTAATGACAATGATGAGACATGATTCAAATGATTAAGAACTCTAATCTAGGTTAATCCTCTCATGAAGGTATTAACCCCTATACTAATCCATTTTCAAACCAAATTCTCATTTGTGAAACATGAATCAATATGCATTAACAAACAGCTCTTAATGATCATTCAAGCATTTAACAAATCATTCCCATGATGAAAAATTACTTAAACCTCTAACACAACTCTTTCAGGAATTTCATCAAACACTTTTGGTGCATGAAATTCCCAGAATCTAGATCTCAAGTGATTATCAAGGATCTAGCATAGAGAACAGCTGTTTAGAGAGATGAATCAATGAATCTAGCCCTAAGCACTCCTAATCTAACACTTTAGCACCCTAACCTACACATCTAGAACCTCATTAAGGTGACTACTCACTAATCATACTAATCTCTCTTAAACCTTTGCAAGTTGAGTAGATTAGCATGATTAATGATGAGAAATGGAGATGGAGATGATAGATTCAAAAGAAAACAGCTTTAAACACCCAGATCCCTTTAAACTCTCTTGATTAAACACTCAAAATAAAGATTTTTCTCTTCTTAATGGAGTCTTTTCACCAAAGAGGCAAGAGACAAAGGGAATAAAACTTAGTTCCTCCCAAAAAACCCTAAAAAGTATTTATACTTCCTTAAAAACGAACCGGGTCAGCCCGGAACAAACCGGGTCCTGACCCGGCTTTAATGGATAGAGTGGGAAAAGCTGCGGGTCGGTTCAGTATGTCCCAGGCCGCACACCTAAGTCGGAGTGATTTGCGAGTGATCGTGCGGCATAGATCCAGGCGCGGATGACTCGCATGCCTAAGTCGCACGATTGTGGACTTAGCATTTCTCTTGCTCGGGAGCTTCAGACCTCTTCCAGTGATAGTTTACCCGCACATTTCAACTCGCAGCATCAGCATTCAGGCGTTCATCTTCAGGCCTGCGGGCTAACCAAGTCGCAAGACCATCTCGCAGCATCCAGAGCAGCTTAGACCACTTCGCATTCCGGAGAGTGTAACTCCTGTGATACTTGTCTGAATTGAATGATTTCGGTTGCAGAAGACAGAGGACTCATTTATCTCCAACTTTGATGAAGGAAGTTTCAGTGCTTGGGAAGTGGAAGGCTTCCTGGAGGGCACATCTTTGCAGTGCATGTACACGACCAGAGAGAGGCGTCTAGACATGTGTCCATTCCGGAGACCGTATCTTCCTGCTCATAGATCCGAATTGAATGCTCTCGGACGTTCTGGAAAGAAGACTCAAATGTCTCTGATTCTCATGAAGGACCCGGAAGCTGAATCGGCCTGGAAGTGCACCGTCCTTCGCATCCTTCAGAACTGATCTGCTCGGTCCGCCCCACCTGCGAGATAGGGGTTTCTTCCGACGAGCTTATCTCTCTGCTCACGCGTCCGAATCCCACGATTCCACTTGCTATGAGACCGTGCTCCAATGCTATCCAACTTCTATGAAGGACCCGCCATCTGAATCGGACCGGAAGGCTCCCCGGACAGGCGATTTCTGAGACACGTTCATACCCGGAGATTTTGGCCGATGCACTTCATTCGCGGTACGTGTTTTGGTCGACAAAGTTCACCCGCGGTACATGGAAATGGCCGGTAAAACCTTCCTGGCCAGCGAGAATGGCCGATAATCTCCCAGGACCCAATTTTCCACTTTTTTCAAGCTTTGCTCACCATTCCACCTCCTGGATTCATCTTTTCAGCTCCATATTCACCTGATAGACACTCAAAACATGCAATAGACTCATTGGGACCTAATGCATCTCCTAAGTTCTAAAACAAACCCTAAGGACCTAAAATGCATGAAATAAAACATGATTTGGAATGATTTATGCAACCTAAATGATGCAAATTATGAACATATCAGTGAGTGCCACGGTGTGTCGGAGAGTGAAGCCAAGGTCTTCATGCCGAGGAGTGCACGTGAGTTCAGATCCAAATGAAGATCTCGTGAAGAACACGTCAAGAACATGCATGAACCCTAGTCTTTGATCCATCTTCACGTGTGTATTCTTGGGCAGCTTTGTTCTTGATTCTGGGTTTGTGACAATGGACCTCGGCATGAGATGCCGAGGCGCTTGGTAGTCGAGGGGTTTGATCGAACAGGGTCCGGCATGCACGCCGAGGTCATTGCACCGAGGTGCACGTTCAACCCTTAGTCGTTTCCAACTTCATTTCTTACGTGTGCATGCCTTGATTCCAACGTGCCGAGGTGTCAGCACGAGGTCTAGTTCAGAATACTCCCAAAATATGAGCCTTGACTTGGCCGATGTCGAGGTTATGATGCCGAGCCCTGAGAAAACACTTAGCGTGTATCGCAACATATTTGGGCTCGTATTGACCATGTCACCTTTCGGAAACAGTAACTTTCATCCCACGACTCCAAATGCTCTGAGACCAGTTCCATAGTCAAGATGACTCAATAAGCTCGAACTTTGGTGAAGAAACCGTCGGAGCTTGGGAAGTGGAGGGCTTCCTGGATTTCACATCTTTGAACCGTATTGGAATCACCAGAAAATAAGCTTTTTAGATCGATGTGAACTCCGGAGACTTTATCTTTCAAACCACTGCTCCGAATTTAGCGATCCCAACTGTTCTGAAAGGGTCTTTCACAGATCTCAAACTTTGATGAAGACCGGGCAAGCTGATTTGGTCCGGAAAGGCTCCGTCCGCCGTGATCTTTGTGCTCCGCCGTTCGGTTCTCGGATGCGCGTAATGTTGGTGCATCTTCCGGAAGCTGTATCTTTCTCCCCATGGGTCCGAATTGGATGATTCTAACTGTTCTGGGATCTTTGTTTGATTATCTCCAACTTTGCTGAAGACCCCGCCAACTGGTTCGGACCGGAAGGTTCCCCGGATTGCTGATCTTTGAAATGCGCGGACAAGGACAAATTTTGGTCGAGAAAAGCTTCCCGCGGTAAGGAAAATGGCCGAGGGCTGTGTACCGCGGTAAGCTTTTTGGTCGTAAAAGTTCCTTCGCCTCGGCCAAAAACTCAACCCGTGGTATTTGCACCTGATCTTCGACCCAGGTTGACTTTGGTCGATCGGTACGGATTTTGGTCGGTGCTGAGCGATCGGTAAGCTTTTTGGTCGAGGTTGAACGATCGGTAAGGATTTTGGCCGGTAATGAGCGATCGGTAAGGATTTTGACCGAGTTTTCTGTCCGTCCGGTACGCGATTTGGCCGAGAAATCCCTCCAAGCGGTTTTCACCATTTTTGACCCTTTTCTTCATCGTTTTCTCCTCTGCTCCTCTTCTTAAGCTCCAAACGACTCCCAAAGCGCCTGATAAAGACTTCAAAACATGCAAAACTCTTTGGGACCTAATGCAAGCCCTAAATCCTATTTTCATGCCTAAAGACACAATTTACATGGGAAAACACATGATGAGGACTTTAAAATGCTCTCTAAATGATGTAAAATACAGACATATCAATGGAATTCATCGAAACCTTTCCCTATGTCGTCTAGTACAAGCAAGGCAAAGAGAACATAGTGGCCGACGCGTTATCTCGTCGATACACCTTGATTACCACCGTGGACGCTAAGGTGTTGGGATTCAAAATGATAAAGGACGCCTACCTCACCGACCCAGACTTTCAGGAAGTCTACCGAGCCAGCTCGAAATTTGCCCACGGCAAATATTACCAAAGTGACGGCTATCTCTTTTATGAAAATAGGTTATGCATACCTAACACGTCTCTTCGTGATTTACTTGTCAGGGAAGCACACGGAGGTGGACTAATGGGGCATTTCGGAGTAGCCAAGACTCTGAGCGTGGTACAAGACCACTTTTTCTGGCCGCACCTGAGACGCGACGTGGAACGAATCTGTGGCCGATGCACGGTCTGCAAGATGGCCAAAACCCGAAGTCAAGGCCCAGGTATATATACCCCACTTCCCATTCCTAGTGAGCCCTGGACCGATATTTCCATGGACTTTGTATTAGGGTTGCCACGAACTAGGAGAGGTAGAGATTCGGTCTTTGTGGTCGTAGATAGGTTTTCTAAAATGGCTCATTTCATTCCATGCCATAAGACCGATGATGTTTCAAATGTGGCCGACCTGTTCTTTAGGGAGATTGTCCGATTGCATGGGGTTCCTAGAACCATTGTTTCAGACCGGGACACTAAGTTCCTTAGCTATTTTTGGAAAACCCTTTGGTCGAAACTAGGAACTAAGCTGTGTTTCTCAACTACTTGTCACCCTCAAACTGATGGACAAACTGAAGTAGTTAACCGGACCTAATCAGCTTTGTTGCGATCTGTAATTAAAAAGAATCTTAGAACTTGGGAAGATTGCTTGCCACATGTTGAGTTTGCTTATAATCATTCGGTTCATTCGACTACAATGTTTTCTCCTTTCCAACTTGTGTATGGGTTTAATCCGCTTACTCCGCTTGATCTAACCCCTTTGCCTATGAGTGAAAGACTTAATCTAGATGGCAAGAAAAAGGCCGAATTGGTCAAACAGATGCACGAGAAAGCCAAGGAAAACATTCAAAAGAAAACCGAGCAATTTCAAAGAAAAGCAAACAAAGGAAGAAGCAAAAGAACGTTCGAGCCTGGCGACTAAGTATGGATTTATCTAAGGAAGGAACGTTTTCCTGAAGAACGGAAGTCCAAGCTCTTGCCCCGAGTCAATGGTCCATTCACGGTTTTGAACCGCATCAACGACAACGCCTACCAGATCGACCTCTGAGGTAAGTACACGGTCAGCTCGAGTTTTAATATTTCTGACTTAGTTCCCTTCCTTCCAGATGGACCAGACTTGAGGACAAGTCCTTTTCAAGAGGGGGGAATGATACGAGCATGGACGAGGTGCGAACCGAGGGTCAGGCCGGAGAACTAGTTCAGGACGGAAATCAAGACCAATTGGCCGACCTAAGCGAAGTGGAGGTTCAGGACGGGAAGCCAGACGAGGTGGACGACCCAAGTGCGGATTTATCCGAGCTCGCTGGTCCAATAACGCGGTCCCGAGCCAAGAAGTTATCTATGGCCGTTTGGAGGTTATGCACCGAGCTGAAGGCTAAGTTTACGCACGCTACACTAAACAACCGAGCTGTAACGCTTTTAACCTACTCGGACGGTGTAGCTCCTTGATACACTTTTTCCTTGCATCCGGGTTTGTTCCACTGGGTTTACCGGATGGGATTTTAATGAGGTTAAGGGGCCACATCTCTCTTATCCGAAGTTAGTTATTAGCCATTACGAGAAGCCAAAAGATCACTCGCGAAAGGAGTTGAAGGGACATTCAAAAGAAGCCGAGTGGTCATTCAACTTATTTAATGCTTTCATTTAATTTTTCTTGTCTTTTACACTTCTTCGCGACTCTATATAAAGAGCCAGACTCCCCTTTTACTTTTCATTCACTTTTCATCAATAAAATTGAGATTTTCTCTTGTTCTTTCTGAGTTTTTCTTTCTTAGGTGGCTAGCCTTGAAAGTTTTATTTGGTTTATCGAATTGAATCCATAGGATTCAACGCAGCCTTTCATTTACATCTTGTTTCGATTTCGTTCAAAGTAGTTTAGGGGCAACAGGATTTTCGAGATCAAGTCTCACGCTTGTTCATCCTTTACCCGCGAGATCTACACTTGGTGTTTTCCATTCTCTCGATCAGTTTCTGTTTTTCGCGAGCTGGGCCTAAGGACCTTCGAGATAACCTCTCACCCCTTAGCATCACTCCAATCAAACCGACTTTGGCCGAGTTTATCAACCTCTACCAAACGAGCAAGTGGGGCGAGGGGAAGACCGAAACGTGGGGGTCCGGGATGCCTACCAACGAGTCGGGTCTGTAGGAGGATCACCGCGAAGCAGGTCGGAGCATCCACTGCGATAGACGTCAGTGCGCCGAACTTATCCATGCGGCATCTCACGGGAGGTGGGAACCCTATCACTCTATTGAGGACTTGGAGGTGACCGCGAACTTCCAGATAGCTTCGCGGGATCTGATTCGGGTAAGTTCGGGAGCTTAAAGGCTATATTCGTTGTGCTGTTCCCGTTGATTGACTATATTTTGTGCAGGCCGGATCATGTTTGACCGCCATATGCGAGAGCTATGAGAAGCGGCTCGACGATACTCAAGAAGAGGTCAACAGGTCGGCAGACCGAGTGGTGGCTCTCGAGCAGGAGCAGGTCCTGGCGGGGGAGAAGATTCAGGGGCTAGAGCGACAACTGGCGGAAGAACAAGCGCACTCTGCCGCGCTAAGGGAGTCTTCGGCTGAGGTGGGGAGGCTCCGAGCCGATCTGGAGCAGGAGAAAGCGAAATCAAGGGTGTTGGAGGAGCAGATCTCTATCGCGTCCGAGGCGGCGAGGGAGGCGACAGTCAAACGGAATATGCTGCGGTCCGATCTCGATACGGAGAGGGTCAAGTCCGCCGATCTTAAGGCGCGGGTGGCCAGCTCGTCGGATGTGATCAGGATACTCTCCTCGGAGCGGGAACACCATATAAAGCTGAGTCCCTGCGGGTATCGGATATGTACCTCCGGTTGCATGAGAAGGTCAAGGCTGCCCAGGACCATCACGCCAGGGAGAACGCACGTATCGCGACTGCACAAGCGGAGAGGAAGCGGAGGCGGCAAGCGAAGATGGTCAAAATCCGAGCTCATTTGGCTGGTCGGGAGAAGGAGACGCCGGTCCAGCTTGTTCTGAGTCAGGTGGTGGGGACGCACGAGTGTCTCATGAGGTTGAAAGACGCATATGGCTTGACACCTCCTCCGGAAGTCTTAAAGAAGCTGAAGAGCGATGAGGCCGACTACAGAGGCCAGCTCGAGAAGATCGACTATCCCGATCTGACTCCGCACGACCTCTGTCTCCCAAGCGATGCTCCTCTGGTGCTCCGTGCTGAAGCTGCTCTGCCCGTATATGTGGTAGAGAGGACCGGGACCGGTCAGGCGTCGGTGGCTTCCGAGGCGGCGCGGAATTCGTCTTCGGTGCCTGGCCAAGGCGTGGTGCCTCCCATGCCGGACTCCTCGAACCCTGATCCATCCTCAGGATGGAGAGGTGGAGCGGCGGAAACGACCCAGCCCTTTCGCGGTCAATTCGGGACGAACGCGCGGATGCTGAGCCCGGAGGATGCTAGGGACCTGCGTGCTAATGAAGCTTGAGCTCTTTCTCCTCCCCCCTTTTTTTTTTGGGTTGTAGGCCGAAGTGCCAAGATTCCGATGTAGGCCTTGTGCCGTTTGTACATATTTAGAAATTCAATGGAAAATTTCAGTTCTGTACAATGCGAGATTGAGTTCGGCTTATATGTCAGAAATTGTATTATGAGTGCGAGTAGCTAGCTCGGCTGAAAACACTTATAGGTTGTGTGTTGCGCGATGCAGATCGGAATCTGGCTAAAGACACTTAACAGTTTGTGTGTCTATAGATGCGAGTCGGAACTCGGCTGAAACACCTATTAGTTTGTGTGTTTAGGGATGCGAGTAAGGACTCGGCTATATTTGAGCTCGGAAGCCGAATTTAGAGAAATATAATTTTTTATTAATAATAGCTGTGCCCGGGTAGGGCTGCCTACGTACCCTTCCGAAGAAGGGATCAAGCCAGTCGTAGTTCGGTTATTTTTACATTGGTAGGTTTGGATTTTCGAGGTCGGGAGCTTAGTGCCGAGATGTGCCTAGTAGTAAAATCGCTTGAGATTGGCCACGTTCCATGAGCGCGGGATTGCGTCGCCTGCCATAGTAACGAGCTCGTACACACCGGGTTTGACGATTTTTGCGATGAGGTAAGGGCCTTCCCAGCTGGCTCCGAGCTTGCCCGCATTTAATTCCGCTGTGTTTTCGTACACTTTTCGCAAAACCAGGTCGCCTTCTGTGAAGAATCTGCCTTTGACCTTTTTGTTATAATACTTGGAGGCGAGCTGCTGGTAATTCTGTATGCGAAACAGAGACTGGTCGCGTTCCTCCTCGACGAAATCGAGTTCGCTGCGGATCATGTTGCTGTTGAGGTCAGAGTCTTGTGTGAGCATTGAGCGGCGGATTGTGGGGATTCCGACCTCCGAGGGGGCCATTGCTTCCATGCCGTGTGACAGACTGAAGGGAGTTCGTCCTGTTGTGCGCCGAGGTGTAGTACGGAGAGACCCTTTTTGTCGTCTAGTCGTTTTTTGAGGCCGTCCAAGATTGTTTTGTTCGTTGCTTCGGCCTGGCCGTTTCCTTGCGGGTATCTTGGGGTAGACTTGCCAGCCTGATCTTCCATTTTGCACAGAAGTCCTCGAAAATGATTGATGTGAACTGGGCGCCGTTATCCGTAACGATCTCGTAGGGCAGACCGTGGCGACAGATGATAAATTTCCATACGAACTTGCGGACGTCCTCGGCGGTGATCCGGGCGTAGGATTCGGCCTCGACCCATTTGGTGAAGTAGTCCGTCATGACGAGGTGAAAACGCTTTTGGCGGGACCTTGGCAGTGGTCCCACGATGTCCATGGCCCAACGCATGGACGGGTAGGGCGGTAATGCCGTGGTGAGTAGCTCGGTGGGAGAATGGATCATGGGGCCGTGGCGTTGGCATTTCTCACACCGGGCTGCGAACTTGTTGCAATCTTCGACCATGGTTGGCCAGTAATGCCCTTAGTTACGGATCCGGAGTGCGAGAGTTCGGCCGGTACAGTGGCTTCCTCCGGCGCCTTCGTGCATCTCCTTCATGACGTTGATTGTTTCGTCTCCGTGGAGACAGCTGAGCAGGGCGCAAGTTTCGCTCCACCGAAATAAGTTTTCGTCGGTCTGGAAATACTTGGCGGCTTTTTCTTTAATCTTCGAGCCGCCCAGCGGTCATCAGGGACCGTCCCGTTGATGATATATGATAGGATATCAGCTCGCCAATCTGGTTTGACGGGCTCGGGCGGGGGAGGCGGCAGATTCTCGCCGTCCTGGGCATCCTGCTCTTCGATTGGTTCGTCGGCGAGGAAATCGTTGATGAGGCAGATGCCCTTCGGGAGCTCTATGCTGGGGGAATCGATGCTTTCGACGGGGATTACTCGGCGCTGAGTCAGATCCGAGTTGGAGGCCAGAGCGGCTAGGGCGTCTGCGGAAGTATTATCCCCTCGGGGAATCTTGGTGAGATGGAATTCGGAGAACTCGGCGGCCAGGTCTTGGACAACCTTGAGATGGGTTTCCATGCGGTCGTTCTTGGCTTCATACTCGCCGCTGAACTGATTTGCAACGAGCTGGGAGTCGAGTATGCCTGGATCTTCCTGACACCGATCTCCTTTGCCAGGCATAGGCCGGCTATCAAGGCCTCGTACTCAGCCTCGTTGTTCGAGGCCTGGAACGCTAAGCGAAACGATTTTTCGAGTACCTCGTGGGTCGGCGATTCCAAGCGGATGCCGACGCCGGAACCATGTTTAGAGGCCAAGCCATCGACGTGAAGGCTCCATTTCTCATCGGGTACTTGACCGGCTAGTTCGGGAGCGAGCTCGACGAGGAAATCTGCCAATACTTGGGACTTCACAGCGGTCCGCCCTCGATAGTCGATGTTGTACTCGCTGAGTTCTATCGCCCACTTCGCCATCCTTCCCAACTGGCTCGGGCTGTGCAGGATCGTCCGCAGGGGGTGCGTAGTCAGGACGGCGACAGTGTGAGATTGGAAGTAGGGGCGAAGTTTTCGGGCGGCCACTACGACGGCTAACACCAGCTTTTCCATGGTTGGGTACCTGCTCTTGGCTCCATCCAGGGATTTAGAGACGTAGAAAACCGGCTTTTGTTCTCCTCGATCTTCTCAAACAAGGACACCGCTTACAGCCGAGGTAGACACGGCAATGTACAGGTACAGGGTTTCTCCGTCTTCGGGCTTGGCCAGGAAGGGCGGAGTCGAGAGGTATTCCTTTAATTGCTGAAACACCAGCTCGCAATTTTTGTTTCCTTGGAGTACTTGATAAAAGGGCAGACATTTATCGGTGGATAGCGAGGTAAATCGGTTGAGGGCGGCAATTCTTCCGGTGAGGCGCTTGACTTCGGGGGTGCTTTTTGGTGACTGCAATTCGAGGACGGCCTGGATTTGCTTCGGGTTTGCCTCTATCCCGCGCTGAGTGACCACATAGCCGAGAAATTCTCCCGAGGTGACACCGAAGGTGCACTTCGCGGGGTTGAGCTTCATGCCGTACTCGTTCAGAGTTTTGAAACACGTTTTTAGGTGACCGACGTGATCACCTGCCACCATGGATTTGACAAGCATGTCGTCTATGTACACCTCCATTGTGCGTCCGAGCTGGTCGGCGAACATCTTGTTCACAAGGCGCTGATAGGTGGCCCCGGCGTTTTTGAGTCCGAATGGCATGACCTTGTAGCAGTATATTCCGCGGTCCGTGATGAATGCTGTCTTCTCCCTATCGTCAGGGTGCATGAAGATTTGGTTGTAGCTCGAGAAGGCGTCCATGAAAGAGAGTAGCTCATTTCCCGCTGTCGCCTCGGCGACCTGGTCGATTCTAGGAAGGGGGAAGCAGTCCTTCGGGCAGGCCTTGTTGAGGTCGGTGAAGTCCACGCAGACTCTCCACTTGCCGTTTTTCTTTTTGACCACACCCGGGTTTGCGAGCCAATCCTGATACTTCACCTCGGTGATTTGCCCAGCTGCCGTTAATCTATCCACCTCGTCATTCTCGGCTTGAGCGCGTTCGACGCCTAACTTTCGCCTCTTCTGCTTGATAGGCCGGAAGGTCGGGTCGACATTAAGTTCATGGCTGCATATGGTCGGGTTGATGCCGGGCATGTCGCTGGTTGACTAGGTGAAGCTCGAGACATTCTGCTTGAGAAACCCGATGAGCTCGATCTTGATGCTTTCTTTTAGGTCAGCTCCGATGCCAACGCAGCGGTCGTCGTGATCGGGGTCGATGTTGACCTGGACGATGAGGTCTCGGAGAGGACGATCTGCTTGGCTTGGTTCCCCTGGGAGTTCAGGTCCAACGATGTTGCAGGCAGGGACTCCGTTGCGGCTTATCGTGGCGCAGAGCTGAGTGCGGGCGGCGTTGCGGAGCTTGTGCTCGAATGAAGTATGAGCGCGAGATCCTCTGGTCGCTCCGGACTGTGAATGTACCAGCCTGGTTGGGGAATTTGAGGCACTGGTGGTAGGCCGACGTGACCGCCTTCATCGAATGTAGCCAAGGAGTTCCGAGGATGATATTGTATATGGTTGGCCAGTCGACGATGGTGAATTTGACTATTTTTGTTACCCGACCTACGTAGACCGGCAGCTTGATCGTCCCTATCGATGTGATAGTATCTCCTGCGAAGCCGGTCAGGGGAGTGAGGGTTGGCTTCATCTCGACGCCGTGTAAGTCCATCTTTTCGAGGGTTTCCTTGAAGATGAGATCTACCGAGCTGCCCGTGTCGACAAGTACCCAAGTCACGTCGCAGTCTGCTACGCGAATTTGGATGACGAGGGGGTCCTAGTGAGGTTGGTCGACTCCCTCGGCGTCCTCCTCGGAGAACGTTATTCCCCTGCCGCTTGTGTCCTGAGCGTTGGTTGCTCTGATCTTTGCCACCCACATCTCTGTCGGGGTGGACTTCTGCTCGTGGACTTTGATCGAGCGAACCGAATCTTTGCAGGACAGGAGACCGCCCATGATCATTCCGATCATTGTTCGAGCCGGCGGTGGGGACGCCTGTCTCTGAGGTGCGACCTGTTGTTACTGTTGTTGTAGTTGTTGTTGTTGTTGTTGTTGTTGTTGTTGTTGTTGTTGTTGTTGTTGTTGTAGTTGTTGGACGGGCTGAACTCTATCATTCTCGCGAGAGGGAGAGCGCTGGCGGCGATTATCTTGCTGAGCTCGGTTGTCTTGACGATGCCGGTTATCATTTCGACCTCGGCCGCGCGGTTGCTGCTGGTCGGGGACTCTAATTCCCCCCTTCTGGTACTGAGCGAGGAGGGCTTCCTGAAGTTTGCGGCACTGCTCGGTTGAGTGCCCCTTCAGTTGGTGGTACTCGCAGAACGCCTGGTTATCTCTGGTAGCGGGAGCGGTAGCTCGTTCTTGGAAGACCTGGGCCGGGGGCGGCGCCTCGACGGTGCGATACTATTTGTTTGATGGGAGAGGCTGTTGATAGTACTGCTGCGATGAGTTGGGCACGACCATCCCAGGTCGGTTGTCTACGTGGAAGACGGCTGGAGCTTCTTCGACAAGACATGAGGTCGGCGCGTCGCTGATGAGAAAAGTTGCGACCTGCCTGCGCTGGTATTCCTCGTCGTAGTGCTGGCGGGATTCATGGTACTCGTCCTGAGCTTTTTCCTTCTGAGGTGGATTTTTCTGGGAAGCGAGCTTCCTAAGACTTGCCCTCTCCTCCTCGACTTCAATATGTAACCTGGCGCGGTGTAATGCGTCTTCCAGGGTGTGCGGCGCATTAAGCTTTAGTTCGTCCTTGAAGACTGAGTCGAAGTGGAGGGCTTTCCTCAGGGCTGGGATGGCGGACTCGTTCGATATTGAGGCGCGGGAGGCCGTCGCTTTGAAGCGCTCGATGAATGACCGGAGAGATTCTTTCGGTCCCTGGTTCAAGGTCCAGAGATCGGCGGTTGAAGCAGAACGCTGGATAAATATAGAATAATGTTTGAGGAAAGCGGTTGAGAGCACATTGAAGCTATCGATCGAGTGTGTTTCTAGCCTAGAGAACCAAGTCAGGGCCAGGCTGACCAGGTTTTCCACAAAGAGTTGGCAGTGTCCGGCCTCGCGCTCTTCGGGCGTGAAGTGAGCTCGTCCCATGGCGATGGTGAATGTCGTTAGATACTGTGTGAGATCGGTATCTCCGGCGTATGGTGGGAACTTCACTTTGCTGACGTGGCGGAAAGGAGTGGAGGCGATTCGGTGCGTGAACGGTGTGTTTTGCGTTTCCTGCAAGACACGATCTATTTCGGGGGCCGATATCGTGGCTCGATGGACCTTGGAGTTCATCTCGCAAATTTTTGCCTTGATGGCCTCGATCTCCGCGTCGCGGTCTCGCTCTGCGGCCATCTGTCGGAACGCCCCCGGGCTAGAATGCTGAGGGCGCATTTTGGCCGAGCGATTTGCCAACTGGGCGGACCTCCGACTTGGTCCGGCTGACTCGGTTGGGGAGTCACCGAAGAGGTTTCTTTGCAAGAGTATCACTTTTGAGCGATGAGCTTCCTCGAGGTCGCGTTCAACCAAGGATCTAGGATTCTCTGGCTGGTTTGTGTGGGCTTTGCGCCCTGCCGTGAGCTCGGCGAACCTTCGGTCAGTTTGACGGGTCATCTCGTCCATTCGGTCGAGCAAGGAGTGGAGCAGAGGAGCCATGGCGTGGTCTCCGCTTGCCGGAGTGGTCTGTTCGACTGGGGTCTGTAGGGTGACATGTCTCGGACATGCCGGTAACGCCATTTGCTCCAGGATTTGGTGGGGAGTGCTGCTTTCCAGTTCGGACTCCAGGAGAAGCGGTGATAACACCGGATTTTGATCACTTTTATGGATCATTTTAATATCTTTTACAGGTGTTTTTACTCCATTTTCAAAGATTTTCAAAGGATTTCTATGTTTCCGGATTTTAAAAGACTTTTCAGGTAATTTGGGATAAAGATGCACAAAATGGAACAAAAAGACTCTTTTGGATAAATGCAGACCGTCAGAACTCTCATGGAGAGACGAAGACCTTCTCACCGTCTGATAACCCTCAAAATTGGACAACTTATAGAAGAATTAACCAGCTTTCAAAATGCACTTGGTTTGGAGACATTCGAACGGTTGGATCTCAAGATATTCCATTAGCCCCAGAGCCACTCGAAGTCGGCCAGCAACTCACGTGACCGCGGCCAACAAGCTATTTGCCGTGGTCAGAAGCTTCCCGACCGCGGCCAACAAGCCAATTGCCGCGGTCACAACACTCCCGACCGCGGCAATCAATATCCGAGTTAAAGCCCACTTATCTGAAGTCCAAAGTCATTCTCAGCCTCAATTCCGGAACCCTAGAGACCATGGAGTATTGGAGACTATAAATACATGTCATTTAGGTCGTTTTTAGAGAGAACCCTTCATACTTTACAAAAACCCTTTTCCTTTAGCCGTTTTTATGAGATTTTTGTAGAAGATTGTTCAAGTCCGAGTTCTTCAATAGAGAAGCTTTCTTTATCTCTTTTCTTTACTGTTTTTCATTACTTTTATTAAAACCAATGATGATGTCGAACTCAGCCATGTCTGAGTAGATCCCGAGTTGGGCTCAGGGTTCCCGAAAGGGGCTCTCATAATCGATTAAGACATCTAGGTTTATAGATCTGGGATTTCGACCTGTTCTCTGTTTATTCTTGTTCTTATTGCATGTATGCTTGATTGATCACCTAGTATCTGATCTAGATAGTTAGTGTTGCGAAAGTTTTCATTAAGTATCAGCCATAGAATGAAACAGGCGATTTTTCCGTAGGAGTGGAAACCTACCTGCGGCGAGATCATGAGTATTGACGAGTCTTGTGCAGCTCTTGCGTTCTCTCTCTTCCAGGGCCAGAGTGGAAACCTACTGGTCAGGGTTGCGAGAAACAGTTGGTTATGATCACGACAGTGACGTAGTCATACCGCCGTACTCTAGCTCTAGAACCCATATATCGTTATCTGTCAATCCCAATCTATCTACCTTAGTGTTAAAACCGATTATGATCCCTTAGAGTTCCCAAAAGCTCAGCGTTTTTAGCCATAGTTTACAATTCCATCGATTC
Organism: Eutrema salsugineum; assembly: GCF_000478725.1. Lineage (NCBI taxonomy): Eukaryota > Viridiplantae > Streptophyta > Magnoliopsida > Brassicales > Brassicaceae > Eutrema > Eutrema salsugineum. The sequence continues at coordinate 11,298,284 of NW_006256342.1, forward strand.
TTACTTGCTTTCTTAGACCTGCATTTCAATTTCCTTAGTTCATTATTTACTTGCTTTATTTACATTTCATGCGATATCTTACTTGCCTTATTAGTCTTTCATTCGATATTTGCCTATTCTAATTGCATTCCATTCGATTTTCTTACCTGCTTTTTAGGATAGATTTATTTGCTTTCTTTTGTTTTAGTTTAATTCGCAATAAAAACAACCAACCTTTAAAACCAATTTAGTCTATAATAAAGTTAAAAACCGTAGAAGAATATCAGGCACACAAATCTCTGTGGATTCAATCTCTAAATACTACAACTGATTAGCTGTGCCCTTGCGGCTTTCATTTGTTTTCTAAAGGGTAAAACTTGTTCCCTCACGTAGTTGACACGAACACATCAAGCGGCGGTGCTGGTAGCTGCGGTGCTGGCACTCCGGTCTCTATTGGTATGGCGGCCTCCTTATGGTGGACAACCGACGAGGGCGGCGTGAGCGCTGCGGGTGTCGTGGTTGTCGACTTGGCTGTCGCTGATGATGATTTTGACATTCCTGAGGTTGAGGGCAGTGTTCCTGCCATTTCCAAATCTTTCTTGTGCGTGTAGAAAATCTCTAAACTCCCCTCCTTCTAGCGCCAATTGTTGATCCTTGAGATCACTAAGTATGTTTAACAGTTGATGAGAACGATTAGAGATGATTTCGGAATTGTTGATCCTTGAGATCACTAAGTATGTTTAACAGTTGATGAGAACGATTAGAGATGATTTCGGGGTGAGATTTCCGTATAATAAGAATGATTTATCTCGGGGAGGAAGAAAAAAGTTCAGCTCGGAAATGTAAGAAGTGTTTGCAAGGAGAGAACAACTGGTGTTTCGAACTAAGTCTGGAGAAGGTCCAGTTCGGTGCTTTTATTATTGTTACAGCGAGCTCGGTAGAGAGACAAGTGTATTAAAGTAGAGAGAGAGAGAGTAATAAATTTCGGATCCCTTCATAAATGATCTATGGGGAATATTTATAGCGGAAGCCGGGAGACGAGTTTCCTCAAAATCGGGGCGATGTGGCAGCTTCTGCGTGTCTCGCGGGTTTGGTATCTCGAGTCGTGCGTCTGAACCACCCCGCAGCGTGTGATGACGGTCCTTCGCCGAGCTACTTTCGTGCTTAGGCTACTGTAGATGAACTGCCCTTAAACGTGTCAGCTTCTGCTCGGCTCCGCGCACTGTAGATCGGCGTCGTAATCATGACGATTTGGCGGGATTATGCTGACCGGATTCGTTGACTTTGGCTGGGTTTTCGTTGACTTGGTCTATGGGCTTTATTGTCCAAGATGGGCTTAACTAATTAGGGGTGCTAAGCCCACCTCCAACATGTGAGATGGGGCATGATAGATGTAGGACAAGATAGAAATATATAAAAGTATTTTGAAAGAAAAAATTGTGTATATACAACAATGACTGATGGAATCTTCGAATGTATATACAAAAATGAATTCATCAGTTTCAGCTGAATCTCCATCTTTCGAATCAAAGTCGTTAAAGCAAATTAGTTGGAAAGGGGAGAAGAGCAATAGTAGTTATTACTACAAGTACTGTATCTACTTTTCAAAATTAGAATTATGGTTTAGAAAATGAGTACATCATAGTGATGACTGCAAGAAGTTGTGTTTGAAGAAGGGGCATTGGATGTTGACGATGACAGCCATGAGATTGAGAGTCACTATTTACAATTCGTTTAATGTTCGTTATTATTTTTTTCCTTTTGTAGTTAGTAGTTACATATATTCAAACATTTTTGTCTTTAAATATCCACTGATGCAAGAAACGATTCAGGTTTATATGAGCTAATTAACAAAAACATGACATCAAAAGAGACTAATTCTACTTGCATGAGGAACAAGCTTTTATTACGAAACAGGTAAAATCAAAGAATCTGTATCCAACAATAACAATATGATGGGCGATCTAGATGAGATTGCTAAGCAGCTCTTCAGGGTTTGTGAGAAAGATATATTGTTCAAGACTTACTACATGTCGACAACTACAAATGAAGTTTTATCAACCATAATGAATTCAGTTTTAAAATCACTATGTTAATTTTTTATTTTCTGTAAAAATGTTATGCTATTGTATAAAATAAAACACTAAGCTTTGTTATCAAAGGTTTTAGTAAAACGATTAAATCCCTATTTCCAAACAAACAAAATACTCTATTGGTTTTTTATAACAAAAAAAAATATTTTATTGGTTAAATTAAAAATATTAATTGAATCATTACCAAACTTATTTTTTCTATTTTTTGGATCAGAGATCTTTCATTCTTAATGTTTTATTTTTTGCATCCTTAATGTTTTCTATTTTTTTGTCACTTTTTAACATAGTTACACTTTTAAATCCGTTATGGCAGTTATAATTAAAAATAAATTCAAAATTACATTTTAAAAATCTCGAAAATACCTAAAAAGGAATTAAAAATATTTTTGGATATCATTTATGGAAAAAAAATATTTTAAAAATATTTTAACAATTCGTTTTACGCTTGGTAGAACGCATGTTCTATGTTCTATGTCCACGTAAAATCTCATTTCTATAGTTCTTCACATATTCTACCAGCCTATAGAAGACGTTTTCTATAAGTCTTTATATATTCTACCGATCGGTAGAAAACGTATTCTATATATTACCTATATTCTATATTACGGTAGATTACAAGTTCTATTAGATAGACTATATTCTACATATTGGTAGAATACATCTTCTATCCGTTAGACCAGGTTCTACGTTATTGTAAAATGGTTCTTCTACATATTGTCTTCATTCTACATTAACGTATAATTCGTCTTCTACCAAAATCTGAGAAAATTTAGGAAAATTAGTTAATTCCCAGATCTAAAAAATTTCGAAACTCTTTTATTTATTATTTTTAATTTTCCACGTTTTTATCTGTTTTTGACTTTTTTTTTCTTTTTTTTAACTGTCATCGTTTTCTTCTTCTTCTTCTTTCACATTGATCAAGCAGATTTTCTCTAAGTTTACATATCTTCTGCTTCAAACGTGCTTCATATCTATGTCACATGTGGTTCATGAAAATCAGAGACAAATAAGAAGTGGATTTTTGTGGCTGATGAAGAAAAACGAGCTAGGTTAGTTACCGAAAATTGCTTTTTCGGTGACTGTAATCAGAGAAGAAGGTGGAGACACGGTGAAGAGATAGTATCGGGGTTTCGTAAGTTTTTTTTTTATGCTTTGAGTAGAAACTCTTTTCTACTTGTTTTTTTATTAATAAAACATTATTTAAAAAATTAATTTATTTATTAATTCGAAATTAAAGGGTATAATTGAATTAAATTTAAATTAAACATTAAAGAGACAAATTTTATTTATAAAACATTAAAGGGACAAATGCTAATTCAATTAACATTATAAAAGCAATTCTCCCAAATAAAAATACATATCAATTTTATTATATATTTCACATAATTTAAAAATATTATCCTATTTTTGCTAATTGCCCGTTATCACAACAATTTTTTACAACAATTATATGATTTACACTAAGAATATTTTTTTAAATTTTATTTTTTAAAAAACAAACCTCCCAAAAAAGTTAAGGTAAATCTCATCTCGTGCATGGTGCATTATTACCTAGTTATAGTATTGATTATGATTGAACTCATGCTATAGTATGTGGTAATGTTTTTTTATATATTTTTTGAAATTTTTATAATATATCTAACTAATTTTTATTAATAATATTGTTAAACTGAACTAATCATTTACTTAACCTATTTTGCAATATATACTATCATACACATTTAAATTTGATATATTTAATTTTTGTTTTGATATTTATTCGAATGAAAAATTTAAGTATTTATATTTAGGTTCATTATTTTGGATTTAGAGTTTAGTTTTTAAGGTTTAAGGTTTATTTTTGAGTGTTAAAATTAAGTTTTGAAAATTAAAATTTTATTTTTACTTTTATGATATTTGTGGAAAAAATTAATATTTGTGTTAGTTTTAGAAAGAAAAATTTATGATATATATATTTGGAAATATTATTTTAATCATATTTTTGAGAATTTTTTCAAAATAAAAATAGTTTACAGAATGAAAAACAATTTGGTTCGGTTTGGTAATTTGCCTAATCTAAATATATTAGCTTTATATAGATGGTGCATACTGCATACGAATGCTCATATGTACAATAAATATATTTTTAATACGCATGCTTTGCTATTATTAACTCAAATTAGTCAACGAGAGAGAGGAAGATGTGTTCGTTGGAGAAGCGTGATCGACTTTTCTTGCTCACGCTTACCGGCGACGGCGAACACCGTCTCAACCCCACTTTACTCGACAGCATCCGCTCCGCCGTCAACCAAATCCGTTCCGATCCATCGTCTTTAAAATCAGTTCTCATCACAACATCACACGGAAAATTCTTCTCAAACGGCTACGATCTCGCCTTAGCCAAATCAGATCCGTCTCTCCCTTTCATTATGGACGCGAAACTCCGATCCTTGGTCGCCGATCTCATCTCTCTTCCTATGCCGACGATCGCCGCCGTCACCGGTCACGCCTCCGCCGCGGGATTTATTTTCGCGATGAGTCACGACTATATATTGATGCGTCGCGATAGAGGATTTCTGTATATGAGTGAATTGGATATCGAGCTTAAAGTACCGTTATGGTTTATGGCTGTGATTCAGAAGAGAATTGGATCTCCGGCGGCGAGAAGAGATGTGATGTTGACGGCGGCGAAAGTGACGGCGGATAAAGGTTTGGAGATGGGGATTGTGGATACCGTTCACAGTAGTGCGACGGAGACTGTTGAAGCCACCGTTAGGTTAGGAGAGGAGATAGTTAAGCGAGGATCTGATGGACACGTGTACGGTAAGATGAGAGAGACTCTTTTCAGAGAGGTTCTTCATTCGATTGGTTAAGATGAGAGTGCTCCCAGTGGGTTACTCAACACTGGATCGAAGCTGTAAATAGTAAACGGCTCCTACGAATTGATAGAAATAAAATTTAATTATTTCATAAACGCCTATACCGTCCCACTAGGCGTGAAAAAAAAAGAAATATTTATAACGTAAGTGTATGTTGGGTGATTTTAGTGAATATCAATGGTTGAACAAAAAAATTGGGTAAATAACAAAGTTGATTTAAAAATTAGGTGATTAGGAGAGAGAAATATTAGGTGATTAGGAGAGAGAAAGAAAATTTATCCCATAATTATCCTTGTATTTTATGTTAAATACAAAAATGACATTCATCATAAATAATTATTTATTAAGTTACTGATGTTGGATAGATTGTAATACTATTCATCCGAGCTAGCACTATTCATCCGAGCTAACACTATTCATCCAAACTAACATTATTCATCCGAGCTAACAGATACTATGCATCATCGTTAACAAAAATATGAAAATTAATACAGTTATCGTGTTAATCCAGTTATCATATCATGATGTAATCTGATAACATAGTATGTTATCAAACTAACAATAATATCTGATTTTTGTTAACATGCTAATAATAATATCTAATATTCGTTAACATGATATATAATACTTGTTAATATGCTATCTGATATTTATTAGCAGTTAACAATATTATCCGTTAAAGTGTTAATATAGTATGTTAACTTGCTAATAATAATATCTAAAACTTGTTAACATGCTAACAAAAATATCTTGTATTCGTTACACATTTTATATATTATATTTAGTACGTTAACAAATTATGTTAGTTGGTTACAAATTTTTTATAATATGTTAACGTGTTAACAATAATATCAGATACGTATAACATGTAAAATAGTATATAATATCTTTATTTTTACGTATAACATTCGAAGAAATCTACTCTAATAAAAGTAGAAGTTTAAGGCCTCTGAAGATGTTCACCTCAGCAAAAAAAAATTCTTCCTAAAGTTGCCATGTGTCATACACCAAAATTCATTTTCATCTTTCCCTTCCAACTACGACAAACTTCTCTGCCGATACATTTTCTTATAGGAGTTCTTAATAAGTTGTGATGTCAGTTACGCATTCAATTAGATCATATAGAAAACCTCCGTCTTCTATCAATTATTCTTTTAAGAGTTACTACTCCCTCTCCAAATATCCCTTCTCCTCAATTTTCACTTTCAAATCTGCAATTCCTTTCTTCTTATTATTTTCTTCAAGTTATGGATTTTCTTCTGACCAATATATTAATTTCATTCATATTAAATTCATCTCCGATATACTGAGTTTGTCTTTGTGTGGTTTTGGAGATGCATCGAGTGCATGATGATAAATAAGCTCTTGACGCTGACCAATTCAGAAGAAGATGTGAATGCAAGCGTTGGAAAGGGTGAGTACATCTAGAGGTTAGCGAGAAACATGAACGAGAGGACGAGATATATTTTGAAGGGAGTGTTTAGCTTCTCTTTATTCTTCATACGAATTAAGACATCTGAAAATTAGAATTCATTGATATTTGGAGTTGTTTCCATATCACATTCACGATTTGTATAATTTGTGAGCTAATTATTAGTTGATCAGCTGATATATGAATACACAACCATGGTTCGTTCATGTATTTTATATGGGATAAATACATTTTCAGTCAAATCACTTGATACTCATAAAATATTAGACCCCTTCTTATATTTTGTTTTCTCCCTTCACGCCCTACTTCCATTTCAGCTGAGTTGTATTTGTGATCACTTAATATAAGTTTTTTTCTTAAGGTACATCAAAATGGTAAAGAAGCATGGCATAGACCATCTGCCAAGCTAACTTGGAGCCATGGATCAAGCAAGGGATTTAAAAGGTACGTTACAAAAGAAAAAGAGTTGTTGAATTCTGTAAGTATGGTTGAAGTTAGAATAAACTCTGGCTTGGCTTAGCTGAATTTTTTATGTTCAGTGAATAGTCTTAATAAAATGGTCTTGGGTTGAATCACAATCTCATATCATGGAAGCTAATGAGAAATTGGCATGCTTTCTGAATCCTTCTAAATATATGCCTTCATGTCTCACTCATACATGTTTTCAATGTCCACATTTAACCACACTAACTTGAGGGACTAATTGCCATGCATTTTTGTGACTTTGATTAATTTACAGATCTTTGTAAGTAGTAACTACTCTTAACTATGATCACTTCTTTTCAAACAATATCTGGTGTAGCAATTTCTGGTAAGCTTCTATTTTTGGGGAACAAGATTATAGTGAATAGATTGTAGTCCGAAATCCTGACTCAGAATATAAGAATCTAGCTAATTCCTTCACAATTTACATCATGTATTAATTACAATATGATATAAGAAAAAGTCCACATAATAGCTCCATTGATGTTAGATGTATATTCTTTAGATTTGTATCATAAGGTGGGTGTTGTGACTGTTGTCTTATTAAGCAGTGTCAAAAGCACATGCCATAAGCCTATAAGATGGAGAGAAAGAAACAATTTCATAAAGTGGATATGATGATAATTGGTTGGGCCCACAGAAGCAAAACGGAAGCCATCGGCAAGGATCCCCAGTTCAGGTGATGAATATAATAATAGCTAATACATGAACAAAAGAGGGATAGATCGTGAGGAATTGTTGGTGTCGAAGATGTGGAACAGAGATTGTTGAGCAAGGGAGAGTAACATGAATGATGCGACATATAAAACAAAAGCAGCAGCCCTGACAACTAAGGCAAAAGGTCAGAGGAGAGTAGTGTTTGGAAATGATTGAAGCAATCAAGATTGTGGCAAGAGAGAATCAGAAAAGACGTCATCAACTATTTTTGTGGCAAATGTAAACACATCTCTTTTACTTGAACAAGCTTCCATTAATGTTCTCTCCAGGTATGGTTCTATGTGCATTTATGCATGTAAATATGAATATATGAATCTCTGTATATTGTGCCTGTGATATTCATTCTCTTATGAATCATTTCCAATTTTTTTTAGGCAGCACTCTCGAGTCTTGAACAAACATATGGAGAGGCAACAACGTCTTATTTACTCGCCATAGCTCGTATGGGATAACCTAGCTACTCTTAAGATATTTAGATTACCACGAGCTTACATATGAAAATATCATTTCATTTATGATCTGTTCTTGTCTTAATTTAAAACATTACTGTTCAATTCAACTTCTCATAACATGTAAAACTCTTATGTCGAATCTCTTTGTTCTGTTTCTGTTGATCCTCATAAGTGTTCAAAAACGGCTGCCATGAAGGAGGAAATGTGCTGTGGACATGGTGGACTCATCAAAGAATAAAGTAAGAGTAATTCTTACTTCTTATTGATGATCGAAGTTATATGTCTTACGAGCTTCGTTTTCATTATGATCCAAGTCGTCAAAGACATAAAGTTGGAATAAAAATGAATTTTAAGCGGGGAATTAGAAGCACCAACTTCTTTTTCAAATTAAGGATCTTCAAGTCTAACGCTTATAATTCTACCAAAATTCAGCATTGAATGCAAAATCATAGGTGAGAGTACGCAAGTTGATGCACATGTTTTTGGTCAGAAATGCCAACAAGCAAGGGACTGGTGGCTCGGGAACATTTTCATAAAAAAATAGAATGGGGAATCAATCACTTCTCGGCCTTCATTTGCTCTCTTATGTAGTAGTATTTTTTTTTTTTGACATCATATAGTAGTAAAAACACTATTATCCACATGGTGGGCCCCATATTATTAGTGATTTTGAGTATTTATAGACATCATTTTAATTGTTTGTGACAGTAGTTTATGCTTTATAGAAGAAAAAAAACCAGAATGTTATATATATATATATGCATTAATATATATATATATATGCATTAATTTAAGAAGTTTCAAACTTAGTTATATTATACATTATACATTATATATATAATGATGTCTATATATATATGCTTTAATATATATATATATATATGCATTAATTTAAGAAGTTTCAAACTTCTAGAATGATAAAAAGTTTCACGGAAGAAATCTAGAATGAGAGAGATGAAGTCGATGGTTTCTATACCTAATATTTTCATTTCCTCATCTAGAGGTATTGTTGAAGCAAAATATGATAGAGAAACATTATAAAAAGAATCCAAATTTTGAGATCACCAAATTTTGAGGTCTTAAACAAATCAAATATGGTGTCCACATCAACTTTTTAATATTTAATTTTAAGCTGTCACGTCATCTAAACTTCTCACTAAAACAGCTATTATATTAGTGTAGTTAGTTTCATCTTCCGCTCCCTCAAATCAGTTTCTCTTCCAAACGTCACATTCTCAGTATTACTAAGAATGTCATGTCATCAAAAAAAAAACTTGAAGATGTATGAAAGTTTGCTAAAGAGCTCGAAGAATCACCACAAAAAGAGAAAAAACACTTTTAGATAGGGAAATGTTCATGTTCCATTGAGTCAACTATTTTTTAGCACTAATTGTCATGTTTCTATGTTTGATAAGCTCCACTAAATCTAAATGTAGTTCACAAAACATACTATAATAGGCTAAGTTACATATATCTTTTCATAAATCATTATTCAATCTGGCAATGATCATGAAACAGGATGCTCAACTACTTAAGTATAGATAAGATATTAATTATTGGACTTGCAGTTACATGGATATCTACTTCGTAGTTACAATACAAATATGATTGACGTGGACTTACACATCGCTAATCTTGAGATATCAAGGATGCCAACACAAGAAGAGGAAAACAAAGACCGTCCAATCTGTTTGTATTAATAGAAGAAAATATGTCAACTCCCTACCATACATCCATATTTTACATCATAAATACATTGTACAATGGATAATAACAATCATACCTTATTCAATATGTAGTCAAATCTTGTTTTAGTAAATAAATTTCTCTGCAGCTTATAATTATACTCAATTTAGTAAAAAAAATAAGAAAAAAATATCAACATTCTACTATTACAAAATAAAAAAGTTTTAACAAATAACATTAGAAAAGCACCGTGCATAGCGCGGACAATCCACTAGTAGTAAAGAAAAATTAGAAAGCAAAGAGATAAGGAGAGATTAACAAAAACAAAACTGAGTCGGAGGCTTACGTTGCTCGGAGAAAAAGAGAAGATAAAGAAATAAAGACAAGGGGTAAAAAGTAAATTCTACTGTCCAATTACTGTTGAAAAAGTGTCACTTAATTTTGTTATTATCAATGAGTATTTATTGCTATTACTCTTTCCCTATAATTTTTTTTTTCCAGTAAGAACTTCATTGATTTTGCAAATCATAATCTTTGTTTACAAGCAAATGGAGAAACTGAGGGTAGTAATTAAACAAAGATCATTGTAATGGATCTAATATTGCTTTCCTAGCTAGAAAATCAGCACAAGCATTCACCGTTCGGTTTCTGTGTGAAAATTTGATCCTCTCAACATACTGCTCCATTTTTTGATGTCCTCTAAGTAGTGGTGTAGTTTGAGATTAGTGAAATTGCCATTGATGATATGATTAATGTTGAGGGAGATAGCCCTATTTAAACTACATATAGAATCTACAATTCCATGAAAAGTAGAAAAATATTGATTCTACATAAAAAAATAGATGTTAAAAAAATCCATATATATTTTTTTTGGTTTGTTTGTTTCAAAAATTTAAAGTACTTAACCAAAAACATTTAAAAAATTGTAGTGTTCTCTAAGAAAAAAAAAACCGTAAGAAAAAGAAAACCACATAAAAATGGGAAATTTCCAGAAAAACCAAAGATGTTGCCATAAAACTATCAAAATAATTGTCTATTGACATTATTAAAAAGTATTAAAACAAAAAGACACAACTGTTAAATTTATAGTTTTTTTTAAAAAATGCAGTAGACTCTAGAATAATAAAATCTCTAACATTGAAAAGAACAAAAATTTAAGTGAAAGATATCTAAACCGTTAAACCGTTAGATCAAAAAAAATTCTTATTAAAAAAAAAAGATGATGTCCACATAAAAAATGAATCTGCTATTATATATAGATTAGAATTATAATCATCTAATGTAAACATATTAGCTTTGGTTATTTAGTTAATTTTGTTTTTTTCGTATGTATGCTTTCATGAAAAATAAACATTTCCATTCATTTTTTTTTTTTTTGAGTTTGATTTGTTTGTAACACATTTTAAATGTGCAAAAACAAATTAACACTTTCGTTCAAAAAGTCTATATGTGTCTGTTCATGTCAAATCTTGCAAGGGAAGCTCTCCTTAAAAAAATACTTTAAGCACAATTTTCTACTATCAAATTGCCTTCACTCAGTGTCAATTATATCTCCCAACATTTATCATCACCCACCATTTAATTTTTTCTTTCTCTTATTTTAATTTTCCTTATCTACATATGCATCTATCTTTCTTTTGCTTGTACATGTGGCAACTCTTCACGTTGTTAGCTTCATTATATATCAACCCTTTCTTCTCTGGTCAACGTACTGAGTTCATACGATTTTCCTTAGATACTGTCATCCTCCTCTCACTTCTCCGTTTCACCCGTCCATGCAAAAACCCTTAAAAAACGATTTCTTACTAAATGATACTTGAAGAAGATATAAAAAGAGAACTCAAGCAGTCTTTCTAGTTACATCGTTCGTTATCTGGACCAGAACTAAACTAACCTTACTGGTTTGTGTAGCCTAATTAGTTTGTGCGGCATCAAGTAAGAGAAAACATTACTTTCTTTACCTTAGGTGATCGACTCTATTACATAAGTATATTCACAATATTTATCTTATTTTATAAAATGATCTGGTGGGTTTATTAAAAAAAGACTGGTTATGTCAAATTGCCAAGCTAATTATTCAGTGTTTTTTTTTCAAGGTTTACAGTTCTATTAAATCGACTTTTTCACTTGTAATAGACTCTTTATTAATAATCAAAACGTGTGTGTTTTTCTCTTATATTGGTGAATTGAGATTTTAAACAGAGAATCAGAGATTGATTCCTAAAGATGATAGTGGATTACTGGATATTGCCAGGCCGAGACAGAGACATAGGTCCCGAACTCTTTAAACTCTTTGTGTGCTTTTTCTTTCTTGTTCTTTCTTCTGATTTGTTTCTGTTTTCTTTCAAATTCATCTTGTTCTTGAGTGATCGAGAGATTGAGTGTTCATGATAGTTTGTTTGAAATCAAAGATCCATTTTCGTGAATTGGTTGTGCTTGGGTTTAGCCACAACATGATCTAAATAAACAATACTTTGTATCGGTCAAAAACCCATTATTTAAGTTTTTATAACATTAAGAAATAAAACTCGTAATTTTACTATTTTATTGTATAGACATATAACCAGGGCTGGATCTGAGAATTTGAGGGCTATAAACAATTTAAAAACAAATTTTTTTTTTGGCAATTTGAAGGCCAAAAAATTTACATATAACCTAAGAAAAATTTTAGGAGCTATAGGCGAATGTTTCATCAGGCTATCCCCAGATCCGGTCCTGCATACAACAAACATATATATGTCTAACTGGGAACGAGCAACCAAATAAAAAAAGGATAAAACACATTTATTTTATCTAGATTCAAGAAAGCCAAACAAAAAATAACTGAAATAAAATGGTGTTATACGAAGATTGGACACACAAAGACGAAAACTTTTGTCTTATGGTCTTATGGAGACTGATTAGAAGCTGGGAAAGATCTTGGAGGACGCCTGCAAGGCCGACGTTTCTTCTTCCACGTTGCATGGGACGCTCCACATGATTTCGAGGATTGAGTATAAACAATGGCCCTTCCCGTTGCTGCGACATCAAGTTTCAAAATCGAATTCAAGTTTAGTATTTACTCTAGTCTATGTTACCTCACAATCTTTTTCTTTTCTTATATATACATATTTATAACCATATTAACGTATGCTATGTTTTTGATCTTGCATGATTACTTATTTACTTACCAAGTTCTAAAAGATGTATCAACTTCTAAAAGATACTTACCAAGTTTGCGGCTTGTAGCCTCAACGACTCCAACTTGAGAGGAAAGAGTGAAAATCAGAACGAGAAGAGAACAGAAGAGCAACCATATGTGATGTCTTCGAACCCATTTTCTTTGTCGTCCCGGTTTGATCATGTAAAGTCTTACCACTTATGATAGATTTAAAGGAAGGCCAATTTAATTTTTTTTTCGTCCTACTTACTTCTTTTTCAAGGCAAGCAGTTTTCAATAAGGGATGAGATCAGAACACGGTTTCTACGTACGTTATCTACAAGTTTCTTTTTAATAGTGAATTGATAACTTTGAATAATATACCTTCAAAGGTTGACTTTTATCCCTTCATATTAGTCTCGTTATCGACGATGGTGTAAGTTGTCAGCATTACTATTTTCTTCTTATTTTTGACTACTCAATTTTTGTTTTTGTCGTCTTACACCATCAGTAATTCATTAGTCGCTTTTATTTTTTTTTAATTTATATTTGCAAATAATGATTTTCCATCTTGTCAGCATTACTATTTTTTTTTAATGATTAAAGATTAAAGAAGCATTAAAGTTTTGAAAACGATTAAGAAGCTTGATGACTTTGATTCAGAGGCTCATGATGAGCTTGAATGGAGAAACACTTGGCTTAAATAGAAAAAAAAAAGATAAATAAAAACAAAGTCGGTCATAAGATCATTGTGGCTTGGATTCAGAAGTCCATATGATAGACTTGAATAATGAAAAACACTTTTGACTTAAAAGAAAAGTAAGGAAGCGAGGAATAGTGTTGATTGTTAGATAATTGTGGCTCTGATACCATGATAACTATTGAGTGTATTAACTTTATTAGAATGAGAATTATACATATAGAAATATTTTTAAAGTCTAATGTTAATGTCTTCATTCATAATAACATATATATCCTCATTTGCCCCCAGTGTAGAAAATTTTTGGCTCCGCCACTGCTTCTATGTTCGTACAAAGTCAGGATCTGTTGACGCTTTTGATATACTCATATTTTATCATGTTTACCATGCATCTTATCCCTTCGTTTGAGTCTCATGTATGCATAATAGATAGTGTTTCTAGTCTTTTGTCTTTGTTTTAGGTTTTATAGGAATTGCATTAGATCCTAGTAAGTCTTGCATATTTGGTATGTTTATCAGGTGCTTTGGAGGCATTTGGAAGCAAAATAGCTAAAACCAGTGAAGAAAATAGTGTAAAAGATGGAGATAGAAATATGGGTCAAAAGAGATAATGGGCCAATCTGCGTGTCGCGGATCATGTTTCTCGGTCAAAAATGTGTACCACGGGCAAGAATTCTCGGCCATGGACATTACTACGGTACATGATTCTCAAACACGCTTCTTGAGCTGCCAATATGCTTCAAAAATCGCCCACGATGGAGGTGTTCCACTTCGATTCAGCCATTGACTCCGTCATCAAGAATGTAGAGGATCGAGCTACCTTTCCAATGAAGGTAGAATCATATGATTCGGAGCAGTGGTTAGAAAGTTACAGCTATTTGAACCTAAACCTGTCTTGTAGTAAAATTCCAGACAAAACCGATACGGCTCAAAGGACTACTTGGACGAAGGCCCTGCTCTCTCCGGATGTCTTGAAGCTCTCTTCTATAAAGTTGTAGGCAATTGATTTTCCTTTCTTCTGGAGTTTGAATCAGGTCATCCGGATCAGTATTTCAAGAGTTATGACGTTTCAAGAACAAGCAGGTCAGACCAAAACGTGATTGCCGTGACTTGTGCTGCGGCAAGGAGAGCACCCGAAACAGCCTGTGAATGATTTCCCCAGGTTTTTCTGCGAGACCTGCTGCGACTGGAGAGCACCCGGAGCAAAGCAAAAGTCTCATCACGGCCGGATCAGGACCCAGTTTGTCCTAGGCTGATCCGGTTTGCTGCATTTAGCTATATAAACACATTAGACCTAATCTTGCAAGATATCTTGTTTCTATTAGAAAAACCTTCCCATTTGGAGAAACAAGATCATTGTACATAGTTTTCTTTAGTTCTGAATGCATCTAGTATCTTTTTATCTTTAATCTATCTTCTTTTATCATCATTAAACATGTCTTTTACTCTTATCTTTATAGATTTTTGGGTTTGAGCATGTTTAGTGAGTGATCTCTTTTTGGATTCATGGGTGTGATAGAATAGAGAATTTCTGGGCTGATCTATGTTTTTAGGACCTAGTTTCTTCTTTCTTTCTTCATTTTGTGTGTGTTAATGCTTGATTAGACTAGAGATAGTTATTCAAAGTCCTTAGGGCATTTTCCACCCAAAAGGTGTTTATTGAAATGCCCAAAAGAACCAAATGAAGAGTTTTTTCTCATCTTAGCCAATGGGAATAGATGTCTAATGTGTTAAATGGCATGTTTAATCATCATTTTACACTAATTAGAATTAGGTTTGAATGATGATTAGGAATATGATCAATGCCTTGGGAAAGAATTAGTCTTGTTTAAGAGTTGTAAGCTAAAAAGGGAGTAAACATTGTGTGATGCTTGCTATATCCTTTCTGTGTAAGATTCAGTCTTCTTAGCATTATTAATCTGATTGTTTAAGAGACTGTTTGGTCATATGGGTCTTGAACAATATGCTTGTTATATTGTATTTTCATCTAATGAGAATTAGTTCTTGATTAGGTAATTATCAAAGGGATTAGTGACATGGGAATGGATTAGTCTAAATTAGAGGTCTGACCAAAGGTATTGCAAGTGTCTCATTGTTTTAACATCATAGATCACATCTGGATTCAGCCAAAGTCAATGAGTCTCACCCAAGGATCAACTTATTTGCATTTCTTTAGTTTTTTTTTTGTTTAGTTGTTTAGTCTTTAGATTCTCTTAACTGCATGTCTTCTTGTTTGTTTTGTTTTCATTTGTTTAGGTTGTTAGAACCATTGAATAATCCTCATCTTGTTAGCTTAACTTAATCAGCTCTATGTATTTCTAGTGAATCAACCATCCCAATTGGATTGATATCTAAAGTTCTACAATGACATGAGTGGACTTTAGTAATTGGTCTAGATCCTTGAAAAATTCTTACATCAGCTTTCATTTGTGAATGATAAGACTCAAAACTCAATTACAATGAAAAAAAGATATTAAAAAAGAGTCTATACACCTTGTTGAAAAAGAAGAGACTAAAGAAAAATAAGAAAAAAATATAGTCAAATAATAAGTTGAAAATTAAAAAGTGTAGCTTGAATTTTAGTCCGAAATACGTGCATTTAGATGCGTGGTAAAACATACAAAATCGAATTCATAAAGTCAAAATGACAAAGAGCAAATACGCTTTGAAATATGCTTTGATGCAAATCTCAATGTACATGTATATTTTTTCTAAACATCCATGAAAATGTATTGTTGACCGACCCTATGTGAATACTCACTCTCCACAAAGTGGTGACCGTATACTCACGCTTTGAAATAAGCTTTGATGTACATCTTAATGTACATGAATAATAAATTCCTCTTCAATCCTAAAAAATGACATCATTTACAGGTAATTTTTATACATATTTCTCTTTATTTCTCAAATAATAAATCATTCATAAGGAATTTTTTTACATATAATATAAGTAATACTCTCTCTCCACCAAGTGGTAACAGTATACAAAAATATTGCCTACTACAATAACTATGGACGCCAGATGTGATTATAATAAATGTGAGAATTGGTTTCACTCCTGCGATTCAAAAGGATTAGTGGCGAAAACTAAGTTAGTCGCAAGTTGACCATCTCTATTCCTCTGCTGAGATTTAAGAATAGTAGATAAGTCATAATTACTTGGATTTAAACCCTAATTAACTTAGATCTACATATAAATTAAATCCATTACCATTCGAATCCAAACCAACGGACTATGCAACATTCTTTGGTTATATTAAATATAACTTATCCGCGCCTGGCGCGGATTACAAATGGTTGATTATGTAATTCTTACAAACATTTGCATTTATCTTTGTGCATCATTTGTTTTATGTATTACATTTGTTTTTTTTGGGATATTTGTTGCGTTTTGTTACATATTAATAGTTGTGTATGTTGTTTTTTATCTGTTTTTTAAATATTATATTCGTCTTTCGATTATTTGTTGTTGTTAGTATAGAATTGATGTATTTTTATGTTTCTTAAGAACGAAGGCTATGTTTTGTTTCAGATTTTTATTCTAAAACAGAGTTGTTGTAATGTTTAGTTACGTTAATAAGGCTATTTTTTGTTTCAAATACTTAATTGGTTTGTATCTTTGCCATCATTCAATCAAATACAATTTGTAATAATCTATATACTTATTTGTATAGTGAAAAGTTGATGTGTCGGCATCCAATCTACCATTCTCTTTAGTTTCCTTACTACATGAATCATCATCGTCACTGTGACATTTGTGTTTCTTTCATTGGTGTGAAGTGGATTTATGTCGTTTCCCAATGAGCCAATGGCTTCTTCTACATGTTTTTCTGATAAAATCATCATGGATCGATTGGCGGAATCATTTAGCTTTGACTTCTTATTCTTATTCTTTTGGAAGACTTATCACTTGACGCTATATCTCCCATGGCTATAAATATCATTGCATATCCCTCGATATACAATGAGTGGCATTGCATCTAAGAAAGATATAAAAAGAACAATATTCATATATATGTAATCTCAAATTATAGAGAACAGAGTTAACAAGAAAACCTCCCAAACTTATTCTTGTAAATCGTTTGAGAGGCAAAGAGAGAGAATCCATCAAGAAAATTGATCTATTACACTCCAAAATCATTATAGATGATATTTTGAATAAATGGTCCTCGTGAGAATAATCAAACAACAACATTTTTAAGACAGGATTCTCGCCATAACCATCAAAGCAAGCCACAACAGAACCTAACGTAGTTCATTCTCATGTTAAGGATTATGTTTTCACAAAGAAATTATTCTAGGTTAGATCTCGCAGTCTCGAATTCAAACCCATGGTCAAAACACCACATGGATCGATGCATCCCTTCTTGTAAGGTCCAATGTCTTGAAAGATGACAGAACCTTTATTGTCTTATATTTGTATGAAGTGACATATATAATCTCGATCTAGAATGTTCTAGTTGGTGTACATTCACAGAAAAACTAATCAGGATAATCAAGACTGAAACAATCAGGATAACCAAGACTGAAATGTAGTTATCCCCAGTTTTAAGGTTAAACAGTTTTGCAGCTAACTTTGAGGCAGGGCTTCTATGCGCATTCCATTTTTGGTCTGGTAAACCATCTTTTCAAGCTTTATGTAGTCATGAAAATCATCAATCACAAAGTTTTTCCTTTTAGTTAAAAAATAAAAATAAAATAAAAATATACAACATGATATGCAAGGCATGTACAATATTTTTATAGGTTCTGTTTTCGTATGTATCACCTCCTACAATGAATAATGTTGAATGAATTCTCTCTTGTATAAATGCAAACAGTATACAGAAGGCCTTCGTTATGGTGTGTTTATGTATAGTCATAAACCATAAATTTTCATGGAGATGTTTAACTTAGTCCTAGCTATTTTCAATGACATCCTTTACAGCTCCTTTGAGATCAGTTTAAAAAATAGACAAAACTCATAGAGATTTTTGCAGCCATCATCTTTATGAACTTCAACTCTTAGTCATTGTCTCCCTTCTATATGATAACACAAAACGATATTTAATACAATCAAAATATTCGATCCAATATAAACATATTAAAATACTCAAGACAGCAATCCAAGACACAAGCAACCACATCAAATCTATTTACCCGCAGATTCCATCGCAAGATAAAGGAGGAGATGAACGAAACTTTAGAAGTTGACCACCGAAAAATTTGACTTTTAAGAAAGAAGAGAAGCCAAAATAAGCTAAACAAAACATGTATTATACATAAAATGTAGAACAGTAAGCAGAGTTATAAATGAATACAGAATTAAGGATACACAAATCTAAGAACAAATAACAAAAAAAAGAAATTTTAAAAGGAGACAGACCTAAATCTAGGGAAGACTGAAATAAATAAAAAGTTATAAGAGGGGTATATATAAACTAATGTCTATGTCTACGCTAGGGTTTTGATATGTTTAACAAATTTTTTGAAGTTAATAATGGAAAATTGCCGTACTATTTAACTTACCTGTTTGGTCGATTGTGAGTTTTATACCCTAAAAAATATGATAACATTTTAATAAGTGTTTGGATAGTCTATTAAAAACTCTATCGGTATTATATTATAAACAATCAAAAATCAAATTAATAAAACTGGTTTTTTATTTTCTCTGCAGTGGTATGTTTTAAGTGGAATTTACACATCATCAAATAAAAACCAACCAAAAATTACACTCAATTGAAAATAGGGCAATAAGGACTTTTTGCAGCCGAATTTGTTGTGGAGCTGACACGTAAGCAAAACTTTGTGAAATTCGCTGCAGAGCCGACACATCAGCTTTTCACTATACAAATAAGTAGATATATATTTTTGAGATTTGTTTATATTGTTTTAGATATGTAATGGATAATTGTTGTCCCTTTTATACGCGGAGTTAGAGGCCCTTATTTGGGTCATGCACTGTATAATGGACAATCAGAAGACAGAGGTAGCATTTGCAATGGACTGTTCCGAGTTGGTAAAGATGGTGTCGACACCTGAGGAATGGTCGGCGTTCTCTCTACACCTGGAGGAAGTTGGGAGATGCAAGGAGGTATTCACTCTCCATTCTATATCACACATATCCCACGAGCAAAGAATACGAAGGCAGACAACATAGCACGGAGTGCTCAGATCTATCATTTGGATGTAATGTATGTAAACTCGACACCACTGGTTTGGATTTCTCAATCGTTCTAGGTATTTAGGCTGTTGACAAAAATGGATAATCGTAGGCAATCATCCACCCAACCTGATCCATAAGTATTAGTTTTTTTTTGGATAACCGTGAGCATCCCAAAGGCTGACTAGGCCCAAAGACTAATCCTACGAGACCTTGCATCTGGATACGCGTTTGGAAATATTCTAAATTTAAAGCACGGATAGGTGACCAAAGGGACTCAAACTCAGGAATCTTCCACTTGGAAGTTACCATCAGACCCGGCTCAAGAGGGGTGGGCAGAGGTGCGATGGCCCATAGGTCTAATTTGAAAAAATAAAATTCTTATAAAATGGATCGATATTTGAAAAATAATTTCTAAAAAGTCCATATTGTTCTAAAAATTTCGTTTAGAAAAGGTCATATTTAAAAAAATATTACTTTAAAATAATTTTTAAATACAAATTGTTGATGTTAAATTAATATAAAGGATCTAAACTTTTTTTTATTGCCCTAGAGCTCTTATAACTTTTGGACCGCGGCTGGTTACCACTAGGTCAAGACAACTTAGTTTCCATAAGTATTAGTTCGTTCATTGATTCATAGTAGGTGACAAACATTCGTCTAAACATCACTATTATTCTACAAAATTCAGACAAGAAATAAAATTAGAAAACTTTATTGCATGCAACTTCATATTTGCGACACACAAGCACAAAAATGAAGTACTAGTTGAGTGCTAATTAAGGAGATTGAGAAACAGGGATATTAGTCCCTGGAGGACGAGGACGTCTGCATGGTTGTCCTCTCGTCCAGTACTTCGAAGACAATATTGCTGCTGGAGATGTTCCACATGAGTTTGAGGGTGGTGTCCACACAACGCGCTTAGGTGGTCCATAGAAGGCTAAAACAATTTAAATAAAATTATAGCTCTTGTTATAAAATTAAAATTTTGTAAGAAAATCATAATCAAAGTAATGATAATGAAAACTGATGATATAGAAAAATGATTATAAAACGATAAGAACTTGTAGCATAATGGTTTTTGCTATTGGGAACCTTACATTGCCACCGGAATTCAGACTCGTTTATACATATACTTTAATTTCATGCATTTCTTATATATATACAAAGAGCTCAAACATCTGAAATTGAACTATATAAAATTATATGCTTAATTTTGGAAAACAAAAGGGTGCCCTGCTAATTTTCACAACAAATAAAGCACGACTCATATTTAAAACATATATATATATATATATATATATATAATGGTACTCTAAACCCTAAACCCACAGGCTGGTAAATTAAGAAAAAATTTGTGAGCTTGATTTAAAAACGTACTTCAAGTTCGAATTCTTCGTAATATTTTGTTTCTTTAATGGTTAATGTATTGAAAAATGTAAAATATTTAGAGAGTCTGTTAATAGAGATAGAGAAGCAGAGGATAAGTTAGTTAACAACATCATTTAGCTCTATTGAAATGAAAACATCATTTGATAGATTTAGCACAAAAAAAAAAGAAAAAACTTACTAAGTTTACGGCCTGTAGATTCAACAACTCCAACTTGAGAGGACAAAGTGAAAAGTATAAAAAGCAGTGGTAACACAAGTGCAGCAATATTTGACGACTTCAAACCCATTTTCTTATTCGTTGCGTTTTTGCTCATCGTGATGTAACAAATATATAGCTATTTTTGAGTTTCTATTTTAAGCAGCATTTTGACAAGTGAACGCGGTTTCTATAATATCTATAAGATTCCTTGTTGAAGAACGAATGGGTAGAGAATTGAAATTAAGAGATAAGTGTTTTGTCCTTTCTTTTGGAAAAAAGCGAAGTACGCGACTTCTTTGCCCATTTCATATTAGTCGAGAAGAATAGTCCAAAAGTTGAGCCGACTGATAGTGTCTGTCAGACTGTCACTATATATATACCGACTAATAATTTTGACTTGTGTAGAAAAAAATTAAAAGTAAAACAACGACTACTCATACACCTTACATTCGAGTGCCACTACTAATGATCGTTGAATTGGTCATCATACTTTTCTCAATCTCAAAATATGCATATATATATATAGAACCGTGCTTAATGAACAAAAAATAAGGCATTTGCCTTAGGCTCTTTTAATATTAAGCAAGTTTTAGGGCCTCTAATTTTTGTATTTTTATTTAGTATATTGGTTGGTGTTCAAAAAAAAAAAATTAATATATTTGTTAAGATATATTTTTGTGTTATTTTTTTGGTTGAAAATTTATTATAAATTAATAAAAAGCATTAGTACTTTATAATATCTTATAAAATAATATTTAAATCTGATTTACAACTTATATTTTTTTAGAAATAATTAAAGCAAAATGGAAAATTTTTCTTGTCATTTGCCTTAGGCCCCTAATACTCTAAGCACGGCACTATATATATATATATATATATATATAACCAAAAATAAAAAATAAACAATAAACAATCATACGAAACACTTGGACCAAATTCGGAGTCAGTTGACCCTATATGTATTACTGTGCTAACATTAACAACAGAAAAATAAACGGAATAATTACATCAAATGACAATTTCTAAACTTTCTATAGAAATATATTTTCTATAGCACTTAACTTTTACTCCAAACATTTAACATTTTCTTTTGTCAGAAAATATATATATCTCTTTTCTTACTATATTGTACCGTAATTACAGGTTAACTGGTCAAAATTTGACGTATACAGTAACCAAAGTATTACATCCTAAATATACCTTTTTAAAGTGTCTAAATACTAAAGAAAGTATAAATAAGTGACAATCTATATATGCCGAACTCCCAAAATAAAATAGCCCACCTTATAAAATACAAATGTATCTACAACATTACACACCATTGTAATACAACAATAGAAAAAAAAAACTAGCTCACGAAATTTAAGTTCCCAAACATAGTATATATCATATAAAATTGCTAACAAGCTTTTAAAGTGACTGTTTCTAACTATTTTTCTTTATCAATTCTATCACTATGTTGTGATCTCATATATATTTAAATTAACTTAGTGAAATGTATTTTCTATAAGATTTATCATGATATCAAAGCCAATAATATATTATCCTTAGTGAAGTATTTTCCCTACAAACTTGTCTTCTTGCGTAGCGGTATGCATGGGACCAGAAGAGATAAACAATTTTGTTTTCTACGAATATCGGAGGTAGGGGTTCTCCTTCAACGTCACATTCAAAAGTGACTATGTTTAAACACTCCGGCTTTGCCGTGAAGTTATTTCGACGCATTTGAGGTTTGTCCCAAAATTTGCTGTCCATCTTTCATGATGATCTATCTGCTTTATTTTTAATTGCTTTTAATTTGTATTGTAACAATATTAGAGGATGCTTAATTCCCTCTATGTGTACTTTGAATGTTTGATTTAAGGAAAAACGATTATGACAAAAAAATAAAATTGAAAAGTGAAGAAGATTCTAAAGACAATAAAATGTTTTTTTTCTGAAGATGACATGGTGATGTTAAAACTTTTTTTTGGTGAGAAAAAGTAGAATAAAAATGGTAAAACTATAGATTTATTTAAGAAAGAAACCTTTTTTTAAGAATATTACCACCAAAGGAACATTTTCAAGTTTTCATGTCCACAATAGACACCTAAGTGTTTTGGGGCACTTTTCTTATATTTTGCTCCAATATTTGACTTTCATGTCCTTTCTTTATTTTTACCCCGTTATTTCTTTTACTATTTTCATCATCCTACCTCGTTTACTCAACCTCTCTCTTCCGACTCCTTCCCACCGACCCCACCGTCTGCAAATCAATCCCTTTGTTCTGCCTCCGATATCTTTTTCAATAATATGTTATTAACCCTTACCATTATTAACCATTTCCCATCTCATAATTTTGTAATTCCCAGTGGTGTCGCCTCTGTTAATCGTGTGTTCTTTACAATTATCCTTGACATATTAACTCTCTGCTTCTCGTTTTTCCATTTACCCTCTTTTAAAAGATAAATTCGACCCAAAATTTCCATTCATATCATATAGATCTTCCAGTTTCTCCCATTGTGTACCTCCAATTAGCATTCATATATAAATGTAATCTTGCACAGCATTAGCTTCCATAGGTTAGTATTCCTGTCAATGTGGACAATTCTATATAATATTTTTTTCATTTAACTTTGCTTATCTATCTAGACATTTCTTTTTGGATCACTAAGTTTATCCCGTAACAAGAACTATCTAATAATTAGTATCCACAGATAATTTTATCCATAACATCCTTATCCATATGGTCAACCTTGTACATCAATGCTTTACTAACACCATTCATAGAGATTGTTATCAGTATCCATAAAATTTAGAACATATCCCCCATCCAAAAATGTTCTAACTTATCATACAGATCTTCTAGTTATTCCCATTTCGTACTCTGAATTAGCATTCATATATAAACGTAACCTCGCACATCAAAATGTCTTTCATTTATCCATCCGGACATTTCTTTATGGATCACTACCTATTAACTAACAATTCCTAAATAATCATTAGTATCCAAATGATAATTCGTGCCATATGGTCAGCTTTTTGCAACAGTCACACTTTTCACATTCAAAAGTATTTTTATCACTATGGATATAATTTAGTACATATTCCCCATTCTAAATGTCCAGATAAACTCAATTAGCAAACAATTTTTCCAAATTTGTTAATGCACTTAAACCAATATCACTTGATTGATATGGATACTTAATCAAATATCTCATACTGATAATGCAAATACAAACCAGGAAAACAAACTAGTCCAACATAAAACAACATAAACATAAAAAACCTACTCCAAATGTAGTAGTCACCATTCTTCCATAATCAGATCCCTCACAACATAACCGATGTATAAAACTTGTGGATCTCTTATGCCCAGAAACATGATATGCACATGTTTGGTCCATTCAACATGTCGTAGTGCCAGTCTACTGTACCAGAACACACAGCACATTCACAAGACTAAAGAGTGACATATGAACGATTTATTTCTAACCTCATTCGTACAAATTCTTCGGGTTGGGCATACAGATATGCTTGTTCGCCAGCATTGATAATTTTTCGAATTATCTACCTTAGTGACCTTCTTGTTAGTTTCCCCAGATATTGCTCACCAATCGGATCTTCGCGTACACTCTTCATAAACATCCTATAGGTGTGAACTGCCATCTCGTACCCCTTATCCGCAGCTTCTTTTATTGGTCTTATACCTTGGTTGTTATGACGTATGAAGTAGTCTTGCATGCCTTTGATGAACAGAGTGCCTGGATTGCGTGCTGCATACATCTTCCTAAACAACTCTACATATTCATAAATCCCCTCAAAAAGGCATCTCCATTCTGATGGGGTCAATTGATTAAAAAAAACACATTGCTTCGAGTGCACGCCTGAAACCGTTTGCATACAAAACAAACATTTAAAACTTGTTCCACCATATTGCAACTCATTCTGAGGACCTTCTCCAACAATTTATCCGGAGTCGGTGTATACTTGCTTCCAAACTACTCCTCGACGCATTGTTTACACGCCTTCTCTATGGTCGTCTAGACATGTTGGCGAGTCCTACAACCGAAACAGATTTCCATTCCCAATAACTAATTTTAATCCTTTCTTTCAAAGTAACACAACGACAACACAAGATTAAAATCAAATCACTTTCTAATCTCCAATCAAAAAACCTATATATTCCATAATCATAATTACTTTAAACAACAAAACATCAACACCTTCTCTTTCTTTGCTCCAACAAGCACAAGTACATCCCTTCTCCAGGCGATGGTTCGTCCGCAAAAACAAAGTTGTTTCCAACTTGGAAGATAGAAAAGCTATTTATATAGAAAAACTACTCTGCCGAACCAATGGTCAACTGCCACTTCTTACAAACAATTTGTAGTACGATAGTTCAAACTTCTACACATACCGGATTCAATCTTAGTCCAAAACTAACCATTTAGATCTCATCCAAGTTTCACTCCATTTTTGGACAACAGGAATACCAAACGCCGTCAAATATTTTTGGACATAAGTGTTGTATTGTATCCGCACACGAGGTTATTTAGGTAAATATATCTAGGTGGAGCTCGGAGATTCTTGTTTGAATAGGTGTGAGATCGATATGATGTTTTCGAGGTGATATTACGAGGTCAGGTAAACGAGGTAAGAGTTGAAGATTTTAAGTATTGAGTGTTTTAGTCTTTATTTCAGATTACAGATCCCGTAATAAATGAAGTTACAGGGCTATTTATAGTGTTCAAATTAGGTTACATCTCGGTCAAAGTAGTTTGGGCGGCCGGGCAGATAGACCTGACTGACCGTCTATTAGAACGTCGTGCTGGCGAGCTGTTTCATCTACGTCGACGTGGCGAGCTGTCCCATCCGTGTCGAGGTGGCGAGCTGCTCCTTTGATATAAAAAGGTCATCTCCCCGAACGACCTCGTTTCACTCTTCGCGCATGGGCTTGGTGGTCTTCGATCTTACTGGGCTTTCATTTCGCTAACGGGCCTAAATGAAATTACGAAAAGGGGGCTGTGCTCAGCCCACCTACAACAATTGTTCCCCCCAGTCCGTTGATGGAGATGGTACTTCGATATTCAACGCATCGAGCTGGAGAACTTTCATCTCCTTGGACCTCGATATCGATGTCGGGTCTTCGGAATCGAGGTGATACTTAACGGTCGTCTTGGATAGCGAAGAGTCGCGATAAGTAACAGTCGTCTTGGGTAGCGAAGAGTCGCGAGAAGTAACGGTCGTCTCGGGCAGCGAAGAGTCGCGAGTGAAAGCGTGATTTTCGGGAAGCGCGTGGAATCCACCATTAAATAAAGTGCTGGGAAGCGTCCGAATCATGATTACTTTCCTCGGTAACCGCTGTTTTTTCTTCCTTATACATTCTGCTCTCCTCTTCTTCTTCTCATTTTCTTCTCCGTTTACAAAAGGTAATTCTGCTCTCCCTTCTCTCTAGAATTCCTTTCTCTCTCTAGAACTCGCCCTCTTGTTATTTTGTTTTTATTGTTATCCGACATCGAGTAATGTTTTTGGGGGGTCAGCGTATCGAGTCGAGCTTAGAGTCTGGGTCCGCGTCGGACCAAGAGGTTTCTGTGTACAATAGCTCCTCTCCTGAGGCGCATTCGAGGTCCGAAAGTCGATCGGACCGAGAAGAATCGCCACTTGTGGAATTGGCTGATCGACTTCGTCCTGATGGTGCTTCCTCGCAGCGCGAGGCCTCGAATCTTCAAGTGGTCGAAATTGACGAAGATTCTCGTGAAGGAGATGCTGTTGAGCAAGCTGAAGACGAGGTCGATGAGGAAGATAACGAGGAGGAAGGCGAGCAAACCAAACCACGAAAGAAGGGTTCCAAACGAAAGGGGAACATCAAGAACCGATTAGTGGACATTCGATCTTGAATGACACCGGAGCGCCTCGAAGAAATGCGGGCGCTTTACGGCTTTCGCTGCAAGCTCAGATCGCCAGGTCCCGATGACCGTCCATGGCTAGCCCCGGTCGGCTGGGTCATGTTGTACGAGGCCTGGTTCAGCATGTGTCACCTCTGGGTTCCGTTGCCGAGGCTGCTGACGGATTACGCAGACCGGCGATGCATCGCTCTCTCGCAGATTCTTCCGGCAGGAATACGATATATGGTCGCAGCTCTCCTGTTTGGGAGTGAAGTCGGGGTTAACGTCGACTGGCGCGTCTTTCTTTTATGCCAAGGTCGATGAGTCGTTAGTCGTTGACACGGCTAGAAATTTTAGGAACGAATGGAGCCAGAGAATTGGTAGATCGCTTGTTTGATCGACTGTCAATTTTTCCTTTTATATCATACTTACACCTCGATTTTTCTTTGCAGATCGAAACTTTAACCTCGACGCTTATCCGGAAGATTACTTTGAGAACCTCCAAAAGCTCAGATCCGTTGGCATTCAGAGGTGGCCTGACATTCATCGTCGGAGAGTCGAGGCTGCCATCAACCGCATCACTAACGGTAAGTTCGACATTCTTGATGTTTCTTCTGTAATTGACATCGCCTAACACATTTCTTGTTTCAGCTAGTTGGAGGAGGGAGAATAATTTGCGAGAAAGAGCGATTGCAATGGCTCCGATTCAGGTTAACGCGCCCAGCTTCGCTGCACGTCTAAAGGCCAAAAAGAGCGGGAGTAAGGATCGGGGTCCTTCTGCTTCTCGGCCTGCACGCTCGGATCTAGTGCCGGCCCAAGAAGAGATTGAGGTCGATCCTCAACTCGTTGCCGAAGACGCGGTCGAAGCTCAGAGTGCTGAAGACCAAGTGGAAGCTCGGCAACCGGATGATGAAGCCGACGAAGCCACACAGTCGGCGAGGCACGAGGAGAAGAAGCAAAAGAAGAGGAAGCGCGAGGAGAAGAAAAAGAAGGAGGTCGAGGCTGCTCGCCGTGCCCAAAAGAAGGAAGAAGTCGAGGCTGCTCGCCTCGCCGAGAAGAAGGAGGTCGCCGAGGCTAAGGCGAAAGGGAAAAAGAAGAAAACTTCCGGGGACGGCGATGATGGCGGTCAAATTGGAGCGGAGGCTGCGAGTAAACGGCCTAGGGTCGATCCACCTGGTAATGACAAGGCCAAAGAGATCGATTGGAGCTTTTCGTTCGAGTACCGCGAGTCGAACAAACCGTTTGTCAACAATGTTGACAAATGTGCAGAGCTGTTCGGGATGATAAGGGGCTCCACTTCCGAGGTCCCCCCTGGAACCGATGGGGCTTTCAAAGACATGGCGAGCTTCGCCTTCAAGGTATGTCTGGAATCTTCACTTTACGCTTTAATCTATGAGCTCGACTGATATATTTGTTTTGTTTTTATTCTCAGTTCATCGCGAGTTGCAACCGTGCGCGGGGTCAGTACATGCGCTGGCTCCGGAATGGTGCCGCTCGGCTAAAGGATGCCTAGGCTGCTGGCGAAAAGGCAGTGAAAGAGCGTGACGCCGCCATCGAGGAGTGAAGGGTCGCCGAGGACAATTGGCAGACCATGAAGAGGAAGGCGGAGCAGCTCGATGTAGGGGTTAAAGAGCTAACCGACAAGATCGAGGCGATGAAGCAAGAGAACCTCGATTTAGTGAATAACCTGCAGATCGTCAATGAGGCCAAGATCCAGGTCGAGAAGTCGATCGCCACTGAGGTCGTCCGGGCACAGCGACAAGCTGATGAGAGAATCGAGGCGGAGACGACCCGAATTTGGGCGGATGTCGAGGCGAAGTATTCCGGTCGCATCGATCGGCTGAGGATTTGGGTTGCTAAATAGGAGGCGATCGAGAAGGTTAAACTCGATCTGGTTCAGGCTCGAGGTACATTGGAATGCCTTGATCTCTTGAAAGAGCAAGAGATGTCTGAGGCTGAGTTGAGAGCCGAGCTGGAATCGTCAAAGCGCGATTGCGAACAGAAGCTCGAGAACCTCAGCTTCAAAGATCTTGAAGAAGGCGACTTGCCTCCGCCTTACCCTGAAACTCCAGATGGTGGTACGGATCGAGATGATGCCGAAGACGAAGAGAACCACGAGGGCGGCAATGAGCCTGAAGAATAGACCTTACTTGCCTTTTTCTTATTTGTTGTTGCCTCTTCCCTTTTGACTTTTTTTATTTTGCCTCGTTTGTAATGACCCGACCTATCTTTATTAATGAATGCTCTTTCTCCGAAGTATCAGCTCGCGATTTGAATTATAAAGAGAGAATAAATATGAGGTGTACTTAAGAAAAACAAAACGACTAATGCGGATATCCTCATCTTAAATGACAATAGATTCGAGATGAAATGCTTGACACGAGGTGAATCTTACCTAATTAAACAAAACCTACGAATGGTAGGCGCAAGATATGACCTAAGAGAACAATGGATGCGAGGTACGAGATGCGAAGTAGAACGACAGGTGCGAGATGAAACTCGGCTTAAGGGAACAATAAGTGCGTGGTGGAACTCGGCTTAAGGGAACAATAGGTGCGAGGTATGACTCGGCTTATCCTGTTTTATTTCATTAATCGTGTCCGAATAGTGAGAATGATCTCGACGTAGTTATTCGGGTGATTTAAGAAAGGGTGCGGGACTGGTCCCGGCTTATTCTCTTGCAATCGTAAGGTTTTTGTTCCTTAGGATTTACTAAGAGGTTGCATTGTAGGGAAATGCGTATTAGAAGATCGAACATCTAGCTAGGATGTCGATGTAAAGATGTCGACGTAAAAGTTGTTTTAAACAAAATTTTATTAATAGCTGTACCTCGTGAGAGGTTGCCTACGTACCCAACAGACTGGGATCAAGCCGATCGTAGTTCACATTCGAGATCTAGCTCGACCGAGTATAGCTCGGTGAGCGTCTTTTTTTTTTTTTTTTTTTTTTTTTTTTTTAGTAATACCGCTTTATGTTCATCGAGTTCCACGATCGCGGTATCATTTCGCCGTCCATCGTCATCAGCTCGTAAACCCCAGGCTTTAAAACGTTGGTGATTTGGTAAGGGCCTACCCACTTTGCGCCCAGTTTTCCGGCGCGGTATTCTTCGGTATTTTCGAACACCTTTCGAAGGACGAGGTCGCCAGCTTCGAAATGCCTACCTTTCACGCGTTTGTTGTAGTATCATGAGATTTGCTGCTGATAATTTTGCATACGTAACAGAGCGTGGTCCCGCTCCTCCTCGAGCATATCGAAGCTATCCTTCATCATTCTTCCATTCCTTTTCTCGTCTTGTGTCAACATCGTTCTGCGTATGGTTGGTAGACCAACTTCGGCGGGAGCTAAGGCTTCCATGCCGTGAGATAACGAGAAAGGGGTTTTATTCGTCGATCTGTGCAGTGTAGTTCGATGTGACCATAGGACACCGTCTAACTCGTCTGCCCATAAGCCCTTCTTATCCTCGAGTCTCTTTTTGATGCCATCGAGGATAGTCTTGTTGGTTGCCTCGGCTTGTCCATTTCCTTGTGGGTATCGCGGTGTTGACTTGCTAAGTCGTATTTTCCATTTTGCACAGAAGTCCTTGAATACGTCGGAGATAAACTGGGGGCCATTATCGGTGACGATCTCGTAGGGTAGTCCGTGGCGGCAGATGATGTTTTTCAAGACGAAGTTCTTCACGTCGGTTGCTTTGATTTTGGCGTAGGATTCGGCCTCGACCCATTTCATAAAATAATCAGTGATGATTAGCATGAATCGTTTTTGTCGGGATCGAGGAAGTGGACCCACGATGTCCATTGCCCATCGCATAAAGGGATAGGGTGGCGAGGAAGCAGCCAGAAGCTCGGCTGGTGCGTGGATCATGGGCGCATGTCGTTGACACTGCTCGCAGCGAGCTACGAATCGATCGCAATCGGTAAGCATTGTCGGCCAAAAATGACCGTGGTTCTTGATTTTTAGAGCGAGAGCTCGACCGTTGGAGTGATTTCCACACGCGCCTTCGTGTGTTTCTCGCATGACATCGAGCGTCTCCTCGCCATGCAAACAGTTGAGCAGGGAGCCGGTTGAGCTCCAACGATAGAGGTCGCCATGTGACTGAATGTATTTGGCGCTTCGAACTTTTAAACGCCTCGCTGCCCATCGGTCGGGTGGGACTTGGCCATCTGTTATGTAGAGTAAGATTTCAATCCTCCAGTCTTCGGTTGTTGGATCTTGTTCGGCGGGCTCATCGATTACCTCGGGGGAGGTAATTCTATGGCGTCTAACCCGTTTGCTTCGAGCCCGCGAACTGCACATACTCCTCGAGGTAAGACGATGCTGGGGGAATCGATGCTTTCGACCGGGATCACGCGCCTTTGATGTGATTCGGACGTCGATGTGAGGGCGGCTAGTGCGTCTACCGAGGCGTTGTCACTCCTCGGAATTTTGGTGAGTGAGAAAAATTCGAAGCGATCAGTGAGGTTCTTGACGGCTTTAAGATACAAGTCCATCCGGTCGTGTTTGGTGTCGTAGTTGCCGCTGTATTCGCTGGCGTCGAGCTGGGAGTCGCAGAAAGCTTCGATTTTCTTGACCCCGATACCTTGGGCTAGACGAAGTCCTGCGAGTAAAGCCTCGTATTCTGCTTCATTATTCGAGGCTGGAAATTCGAGCCGGAACGATTGCTCCAATATCTCTTTCGTCGGAAACTCTAGTCGAATGCCAATACCTGCGCCTCAAGATGAAGAGGATCTGTCGACGTACAAGGACAACTTCTCATCGGGGTAGGTCGGTCTGGATTAGTTCCGGCGGAAGCTCTACCAGAAAATCCGCGAGGACCTGCGATTTGGCACTTATCTTATTGCGATATTCAATATCGTACTCTGTCAGCTTGACAGCCCACTTTGCCATGCGACCTGACTGGCTCGGGCTGTGCAGTATCGTTCGAAGTGGTTGATTGGTCAAGACTGAATGGGATTGAAAGTAGGGTCGTAGCTTTATGGCGGACATGATGACCGCGAGCGCGAGTTTCTCCAAAGTCGGATACCATTTTTCTGCGTCGTCGAGAGTTTTACTAACGTAAAAAATCGGTTTCTGCTCGCCTCGATCTTCTTTGACTAAGACTCCGCTAGCCGCCGAGCTCGACACAGCGATGTATAGGTAGAGGGTTTCGCCTGTTTTGGGTTTTGCTAAAATCGGTGGGCTGGCGAGGTATTCCTTAAGTTGTTGGAAAGCTTCTTCACACTTGCTATCCCATTCGAAACGCTTGTTGCCTCGGAGGAGCTGACAGAACGGGAGACACTTATCTGTCGAGCGAGAGATGAATCGGTTAAGCGCTGCGATCCGGCCGGTGAGACGTTGAACCTCGCGAGTGTTGCGAGGTGAAGGGAGATTGATTAGGGCATCGATCTGCTTCGGGTTCGCCTCGATTCCTTGTTTAGTGACGATGTAGCCGAGGAATTCCCCGGAAGTTACCCCGAAGGTACATTTAGTCGGATTGAACTTCATCTGGTATTGATTTAGAACGGTGAAGCAAGCTTGCAGATGGCCGATGTGATCACCGGCGGTGAGTGACTTTACTAGCATATCGTCGTTGTAAACCTCCATCGTTCATCCCAACTTATCGGCGAACATGTGGTTGACTAGTCGTTGGTACGTTGCGCCCGCGTTCTTTAAGCCGAACGGCATTACCTTATAACAATAAGTCCCTCGATCGGTGATGAAGGACGTATTCTCACGATCCTCGGGATGCATCGTGATTTGATTATACCCGGAGAAGGCATCCATGAACGACAAGAGCTCGTTCCCTGCAGTTGCCTCGACGATTCGATCGATATGCGGTAGAGGGAAACTATCCTTGGGGCAGGCTTTATTGAGATCGGTGAAGTCTACGCAGATTCGCCATTTGCCATTCTTCTTTTTGACGACAACAGGGTTTGCCAGCCATTCTGGATATTTGACCTCGATGATCGAGCCGGCCTTCGACAAACGTTCGACTTCATCATTGACGGTCTGCGCCTTTTCGAAACCTAACTTTCTCCGCTTTTGCTTGATCGGTTTAAAAGTAGGATCGATGTTGAGCTCGTGACTTGTTATTGAGGGATCGATCCCAGGCATGTCGCTTACTGACCAGGCTAATGTCGATGCGTTTCGGCGAAGAAGTCGTACGAGCTCGACCTTGATCTCCTCCTTTAGATCAGCTCCGATTCCTACGCATCGTTCAGGGTCGCTTTCGTCGATGTTTACTTGGACGACGAGCTCCTGCTTGGGTCTTTCTTGGGTTGGCAAATCATCTTGAGTTACGGGTAAGATCGTAAGACATGCCTTGGCTGGGACCGTGGATTTGAACCGAAGCTTATGCTCGGCGGCGAAGCAGAGTCTCGATATCTCTTGAGAACCTCAGATGGTTTTTACCCCGAACGTGGTTGGGAACTTGAGGCATTGATGATAGGTCGAGGACACCGCCTTCATGGATTGCAGCTAGGGCGTTCCTAAAATTACGTAATAGATGGCGGGTTGGTCGACGACGACAAATTTGACAAGGCGAGTCGTCTTTGCCGCGTAAACTGGAAGCCTGATCGTCCCGATCGAGTAAACCATATCTCCGTCGAATCCTGTAAGTGGCTTAACCGAGGACTTGAGGTGATGGTTCGCCAATTCCATTTTGTCGAGTGTTTCTTTGAAAATCAGGTCTACTGAGCTCCCTGTATCGACCAGTATCCGAGATACTTCGCAATCTGCGATCCGTAGCTCGACCACAAGCGGATCGTTGTGTGGCATGTCGACTCCTTCCGTGTCGGCCTCGGTGAATGTGATCGCATCACTTTCTGCAGTTTTGGGGTTTTTGACCTGTCATTTCTGGGCTAGCATGACTTGGCGTCCGTACTTTTTAATCGATCTAACGGAGTCGTTGCATGTCGATAGGCCTCCCATAATAAAGAACACCTTTTTTCGAGATGCCGGAGGAGTATCGTCCCGAGGTTGATTACCTCGGTCTCTCTTTGCAGGATCGTCGTTGGATCGCTCGTTCGTTGGGGGAGGGGGTGGAAGTTGATCGGTGGGAGCCGTTGGTCGAGCTTCGTTGTTTTGCGGCACGGTGTTTTGAGGCTGGTTTGCTAACGCGATCTCCCCCTTTCGATATTTGGCGAGCAAATAGGCCTGTAGCTTACGACACTTTGCGGTTGGGTGACCATACTTGTTATGATAGTCGCAGAAAGGTCGTGTCTCCCCGCGATCTCCTCGTTGCCAGGTGTTCGATTGGTTTTGATATTGGCGATTTTGTTGTTGTGGAGTGTTGATGTTATACGTCGCTCCTCGGCGATTGTCACCTTGATAGTTATTGTCGAGGTGTTGTCGAGGTTCCTGATAATCTTGTTTGGGGATTTCTTTGTGGGGTTGCTGCTTCGGCGCAGCTTTTGCTAGTGACGCGATCTCTTTTTCTTCCTCGTCCTCGATGTATAAGGTGGCACGGTGAAGCGCGTCTTCGAGAGTTCGGGGTTTGCTGAACTTGAGGCTGTCCCGAAACTTCGAATCGATTCGCAGGGCATTCCGAAGAACGGGCAGCGATGCTTCGTCAGTCACGGTGATCCGAGAAACGATCGCATTAAACCTGCCGATGAAAGACCGAAGGGATTCTTTTTCGCCTTGTTTGATCTGGTAAAGGTTGGCACTGGAAACTGCGCCTTGGATATACATCATGTACCTCTTGAGGAATGCAGTCGACAATGCTTGGTAGCTGTCAATCGAGTTGACCTTTAACTTGGAGAACCAGACGAGGGCCGCACCGCTGAGATTTTCGACGAACAGTTGGCAAAAGCCTGCATCTGTCTCCTCGGGAGTGAATCGTGCTCGGCCCATTTGAATGCTGAACGCGGTCATGAATTGGCTTGGATCCGAGTTGCCAGTATACGTCAGGAGGTTGAACTTCACTTGAGTTCTTATCGGGAAATCGGTGATTCGGGTCGTGAACAGTGTGCTTTGGCTTTCTTTCAACACACGGTTGATCTCAGGTGCCGAGCTAGTTACTTGATGTACAAGCGAGGTCATGGCTCGCAATTTGGCCCGCATCTCGAGCATTTCTTCGTCTTGCTGTGAGTTTCTTATCTGAAGTCGAAGCGTTTCGTGTTCGGGAGCTCCGATGTTCACCTCATCGCAGTTCGAGGTTGG
Source organism: Eutrema salsugineum (assembly GCF_000478725.1). NCBI lineage: Eukaryota > Viridiplantae > Streptophyta > Magnoliopsida > Brassicales > Brassicaceae > Eutrema > Eutrema salsugineum. The sequence continues at coordinate 11,333,562 of NW_006256342.1, forward strand.
ATGATTTTCTGTTGTTGGTGGTGCGGGTGAATCTCCGAATAAAGCGCGCTGTACGCGTTGAATTTCTTGGGCTCGTCTCTCTGGGGCTTGGGTCTCTGACGAGTGTAATATGTTGACTTGATCTTGACAAGAAAGTTGTGCCGCGGCGAGCTCGTTCAGGCGAGCGCTTGTCTGTTGATTCAGCTCTTCCATTCGAGCCATCATTGTCGCAAATAATGTTGCGACGTCAGCAAGAGCTGGTGTGCTTTGGTTTACGTCTTGCGCTTCTGGACGCGGGGTTGCACTTTCCACAGGAGTCATTGCTGGTGACTGCCTATTCGAGGTCTCTGGATTGTTAACCGGTGACGTGTGAATTCCCTCCTCGGCTGTAGTTGAGATGGGTAGACTAGTTGTCTCGTTGATTTGAATTCCTGACATTATCGAGCCCCTCTTTGCGTAGAAAGAAATCTCTTAGCCCCACGGTGGGCGCCAATTGTTGTATTGTATCCGCACACGAGGTTATTTAGGTAAATATATCTAGGTGGAGCTCGGAGATTCTTGTTTGAATAGAGATGAGATCGATATGATGTTTTCGAGGTGATATTACGAGGTCAGGTAAACGAGGTAAGAGTTGAAGATTTTAAGTATCGAGTGTTTTAGTCTTTATTTCAGATTACGGATCCCGTAATAAATGAAGTTACAGGGCTATTTATAGTGTTCAAATTAGGTTACATCTCGGTCAGAGTAGCTTGACCGACCGTCTATTAGAACGTCGTGCTGGCGAGCTGTTTCATCTACGTCGACGTGGCGAGCTGTCCCATCGACGTGGCGAGCTGTCCCATCCTTTGATATAAAAAGGTCATCTCCCCGAACGACCTCGTTTCACTCTTCGCGCATGGGCTTGGTGGTCTTCGATCTTACTGGGCTTTCATTTCGCTAACGGGCCTAAATGAAATTACGAAAAGGGGGCTGTGCTCAGCCCACCTACAACGATAAGTACGAGTTTGTTTGTTGGGGTTCATGCCTGGTAGAAAGGATGATCCACATCCCTATGCGGTTTTTGCAAACCGCATGTCTGTGTGACCGTAAATGGTGATATGTAAAACTCAGCATATTACGGGCGGCAGTCCATTTCTTTAAGATAGGATGTCATCCTTTGCAGAGCTTTGCTCCTGTTTGGGAATTAAATTATTTGATTGAATAATCCAAAAGTTGCATAGAGTATGTCATGCCTCGTTAGCATGAGGAGAATTGATGGAGAGTTTGTCATGCCTCGTTAGCATGATGATGAGAAAAGGTGAATCGACGGATAAAATGATCCGTTAGCATGAGGAGAATTGATATAAAGTATGTCATGCCTCGTTAGCATGAGGAGAATTGATGGAGAGTTTGTCATGCCTCGTTAGCATGATGATGAGAAAAGGTAAACCGGATGATTGATCTTGTTGTTTACAGTTATAGGATTGAGTCATGTTTGAGCTTGTTTTAGTATTGATTTTTCTTAATCTCTATGTTGTAATATGTTGGAAGTGATAATGAGTCTCCTAAGGTTCACCTCACTGAGTAATTCCCTGATTACTCACCCCTCCTTTTCTCTTTCAGGTTAGTACCAGATCTAATATCTAATATGATTGTTGCTACACGGACGTTTTCGGTCCTGGCATCCCTGCTGCTCATTACTGAACCAAACTAGATGGCTAACCGAAAAAGATTAGACCATCAACTTAACATGTCCAATTCCGGTTATCTCAGGAGACCCCGGGTTGGGATGTTACAAACAATATTATAGAAATCGACGCCCACCTAAATTTTGGCTAGTAGCCTCGACAATGACTCCAAGTAGAAGAAACAAAGATAGAAGAATAGCAACACTCAATGTCTTTGAAACCATTCTTCTTTGGTGCTCTTCTCGGTCACGTAACTTACGTTGCATGTAGTCGAACGCATGAACTTGACGCTAGCTTCTACATACATTTTTTACAATCAATATAGCCAATTATTTTTCTTCCTAGCTAGCAATAATATTCGACATATTTCTATGTTTGTGCAATTTCTTATTGCCATTTCAATATTTAGAAAATAAGGTTTGAACCAAAAAAAGAAGAAGGTATGTGTTGATTGCCCATGAATTGCTCCATGCTCTGAGGTCGAAGAATAAATGTTCGGAGGAATTCATTGCGGTCAAAACTGATATATCCAAGACCTATGATCGGGTGGAATGGTCCTTCTTAAGGATGGCATTGGAGGTCTTAGGTTTTGATAACTGCTGCATCCAACTGATTATGGAATGTGTGACATCGGTTAAATATCAAGTTCTGATCAATGGGCAGCCACATGAGATATCACGCCGTCTAGAGGTCTACGGCAGGGTAACCCCCTGTCACCATATTTATTTGTCATGTGCACTGAGATGTTTGTAAGAATGTTGAGGAATGCAGATGTGAAGAAGAAAATCTCGGGTCTGAAAGTTGCCAGAAGTGCTCCCCCAATATCTCATCTATTATTTGCGGATGACAGTATGTTCTACTGTAGAGAAAATGATGAGGAGGTTGATCATTTGATCAGTATTCTTGATATGTATAGTCTGGCCTCCGGGCAAAGGATAAACTTTCAGAAGTCTAGTGTATACTTTGGTAAGAAAATCCCGATGGAGAGAAGGGAAGAAGTCAAGAGGAAGTTGGGAATCGAGCAAGAAGGTGGTGAAGGTGTATATTTAGGCCTTCCAGAATCTTTTGGAGGTTCTAAGTATCGAGTCTTGGATATCTGAAGGAAAGCTTGAACAATAAGGTGCTAGGATGTCAGAATTATTTCCTGTCTCAAGGCGGTAAGGAAGTCTTGCTGAAATCGGTGGCCATGGCTTTACCAACATATACCATGGGATGTTTTCTCCTGCCAAAGACGGTATGCAAAGAGATTGTGCAAATAATGTCAAACTTTTGGTGGAGTAATAAGCAGGAGAAAAGGGGTAAGCACCGGAGATTTTGGGACTATTTGAGCAAGGCAAAGCAACATGATGGTCTGGGATTTCGTGTTTTGGAAGCTTTTAACTTGGCGCTGTTGGGCAAGCAAATGTGGATGCTTACTGTGAAAGAATGCCTGATGGCAAGAGTCTTTAAGACGAGATACTTTTCCAAATCTGATCCGTTGACTGCTAAACTTGGATCAAGACCATCATATGCATGGAAGAGTAATTTTGCAACCCAAAGTCTAATCAAAAGAGGGGCTCATATATTTATTGGAAGCGGAGAGCAAACCTTGATTTGGAAGGACCAATGGTTAAAAAGGAAACCTGCGAGATCAGCTATGGGAATCAAATGGGTTCCACCACCTCTAAGGTCGATAGCTAATTCTATTTATAATGTTATAGATCTGTTAGACTCTGAAGGTAGGGAATGGAATTTGAGGATGCTTGATGCCTTGCTTATGGATGAAGACAAGAGCCAAATATTAAGGATTAGACCAGGGGGAAAGTTTAGTAAGGACATCTATACTTGGGACTTCACTAAATCTGGTCATTATACTGTTAAGTCCGGCTATTGGGTTGCGGTGAATGTATTAAAAGAGGAGCAGAAACCCAAGGAGGCCAATCAACCTAGCCTGGATGTTCTATACCAATTAGCTTGGATGTCCGAATCAAGTCCTAAGGTAAAACATTTCCTCTGGCAATGCCTTAGCAATTCTATTTCTGCCAATCTATTCCGCAGACATATAGCAAGGGATGATTCTTGTAGCCGATGTCAGTCTGGTGTGGAAGATGCTAATCATGTCATTTTTAGCTGTCCTTACACCCGTTTAATTTGGGCGTTGTCCCCTGTCCCTGCTCCACCTGATGGTATAATGTCAGAATCTTTCTTCACTAACTTCTTCAGATCCTTCAATATTGGAAAAGATCATCCTAGAAAAAAGAATCTGAAAAATTAATCCCTTGGATCATGTGGAGACTTTGGAAAAATTGTAATGAGTTTATATACAAGGGAAAAGATTTTGACCTTATTGCTATTTTGAAGAAATCAGTGGATGATGCGGATTGGTGGCAGAGCAGCAATGAAACTGAGAGTGGAAAAGGAGCATCTACCAATACCCCCATGCGAAACATACCTTGGAGACTTCCTCCCCAGGGTTGGTGGAAATGTAACGTTGATGCAGCTTGGTGTAAGGATAGGGAGCTTTGTGGGATTGGTTGGGTTGTAAGGGATGTCAGAGTAAATGTGGCGTGGATGGGAGCTAGAGCTCTACCATATCTGAACTCGGCGTTATAAGCTGAAGCGGAGGCTTTGAGATGGGCTATGCTTCAAGTGGTGAATCTGAACTATAGACAGGTGATTCGAGTCTGATTGTAAAAGCCTGATCGATGCGCTTATGGATGAAAATTCGTGCCTGTTCTTAGTGCGATTTGCCAAGACATCTCTGCTCTTTTAACCCGGTTTGACGAGGTGAAAATGGTGTTTAAACCTAGAGAAAGTAATAGGGTGGCTGATAGAATAGCTCAGGAGTCTTTGTCTTTTTTTACCCATGTTCCTAAGTGATAACACCGTATTTTGACCACTTTTATGGATCATTTTGAAATACTTTTTCTATGTTATTTATTGCTTTCAAGTACTTTTATCACGTTTTTCTAGTATTTGTAGTTCTAAGACTCTTTTCAGGAAACTTAGGGAAAAGCTTATCAAAATGGATAGAAGACCAGATTTTTAGCTCATAGTCAAACCGTCAGAAGTTCACCCCCGATTGAAGGCCTTCTCACCGTCTGATCCAGCTAAAATTTGGAGATCTTAAAGATGGAAGTATCAACTTTCCAGCACACTTTACAGCTTGGCAATCCAACGGTTCAATCAAAAGATACACGAAGAGCAAAATATCCTGTAAACCAGCCGGCAAGCGTTTCCACCCGCAGCCAACAGGCCATTCCCCACGGTAACAAGCATCCCGACGGCGGCCAGCCATCCATTCCCCGCGGTCACGCACTTCCTGACCACGACCAGCTAACTCCGAGTTCGGAGGCCCATTTCTGAAGCCCATATCATTTTCCCAACCTCAATTCCGGAACCCTAAAGACCAGAGAGCATTGGAGACTATAAATACATGTCTTAGGAACCCTAATTCATATCATCACCTTTTACACAATCTTGTTCTCTTATTGCTTTATACTTTAGGTTTTAGGGAGAGAGAGATTTGTCTCTTGAACCCTTATTCTTTCTTTTTCAATTTCGGTTTTTGTTATACTTTTTAATACTATGTTTTTGATTTCGTTTATCATGTCTGAGTAGTTTTATTGTTGGGTGTAAGGGATTTTTGATGGGGATATATATGTTCCATGAGGATTCTATGAGCTATTGAGCCGAATCTTAGAACTTTCTCTTCTGAATTCGTTTTACTGCATGAAAGTAGCGTCATGAACTACAATCTGATCCAGATGCTTGGTGACACGAAAATGTTCATCCGGTGTCAGATCTAGTTTGGGAGAGCAAAACAAACATAGGAGTGGAAACCTACCTATGGGCGATTTGTGAACGCTGACGAGTCTTAAACATAATGCATCTCTTCTTTTCCAGGGCCAGAGTGGAAACCTACTGGTCAGGGTTGAGAGAGATAGTTATCTATGATCACGACAGTGGCGTATTCATATGTCCGTGACTCCAATTCGAAAAGTTTAAGCTAAGATCTTATCATATTTACTCTCTAGCAATGTTTTGAATCGTTCATACCCCTGAGCAAACTTCCCTGAACCACAACGCCTTCTTTTCTATAGATTTACACCGATTTTTATTCAAGCTTTAGTCTAGTATCTTTACTCTTTCAATCGATTTTCATTTAAGCAATTAGGTTTAGCCGTTTTTCTCATTTTTACCCGTTTTCATTAAATTTAGTTATTAGGTCATTTTAAGTCCCGTATTTTCTCTTTAAGATTCGTTTTTTGTTTTAAACACACCACCAAAACCCTCACAAAACTCGCCTGGTTCTAGACTTCCTTACTTTATATTTCTTTCGAAGACTTTTGCAGGAAAGATCCTCCTTCCCTGTGGATTCGATCCCTAAGTACTACAATCGATCAGCTGTGCACTTGCGGCTATTGATTTCATTTAGGGTACAACTTGATACCCGCATCGCAGACCACATCAAGTTTTTGGCGCCGTTGCCGGGGAAGGCACGCGTTTTCTTTTCTGCAAAACCCTAAGAAAGGTTGGTAAATCGACTCTAGAACCCATTTTTCTGCATATTTCCATTTTTTCGGTTATTTTGTTTCCATTCTCGAAGCAATAGATCCCATAAATCAAAATCCCTACTATGAGGGAGGTTTTTACAACACTCTTCAAGCCACCAGACGCAGAGAGAAGCAGTACCTGCGCGATCTCTGCGAAGAAGTTCGAACCGAAGACTATAAAACGTTCCTGAACGAGCCTTATGTGCCTCCAATGGTAAACCCTAGACCACCTATGTATCGCCTACCTCACGAGGTTCTCCAGCAAGATGAGAACGTCCAGCTCAGTAACCGATTGAGTTAGCTCGAAGGCGTAATCAAGCAGTTCATAGAAGCTCAAGCAACCGCTACAGCCGCTCTAAATGAAAGGATTGACGGGATATCAAAACTTTTCAATGAGAAGATCGATCACCTAGCTTCACAAGTCAAATCAATAGAAGAACGAGCAACCAAGGACGCAGCTATGATCGCTAACAGGTTCGACAACATGGAGGAAGAGCAAGCGAAGCACACCTACGAGCTTCGCAACACTAAAAACAAAGTCATGGACGTGGATTTCAAACTTGATGATGTGGACAAAGCCCTCAACGAAGCTAAGAACGAGTCTTATGACTTCACAGTCGAAGTTTCAGAGAAGGTTTGACAAAGTCATTGACAAAACCGAAGAGCTTGACTCCACCATGGACAAAGTAGTCTATGCTCTTGATGAAGTTGAAGAAAAGGTTGAGGAGATCATACAAGGACTTGGAGAGCAGATTCCAGCAACCAAAACTAAAGACTAGGAAGTACATCAAGCCAGAAGACCCAGGAGATCATCCAGGAAGCAAAGGAGCAAGCAACAGCAGACAATCAACTCGGAGACACTTTCCCGCGGTCGCGTCGCTTCCGACTGCAGCCAAGAAGCCTTCTCCCGCGGTCTTGCTCGGCCTACCGGCGGCCCATTGACGTTTTCCCGCGGTCGCGTCTCCTGCAGTCAAGGCCAACCCGAAAAACGTTCCAAAACAGCCCCGTTCAGCTTATACAAGCAGTTGTGCGTCTGGTACACCTCCTGGAATGACTAAAACCCTCCATCAACAACTAGTTTACTTCATCATCACCCAAAGATCTGAAGACGAAGACAAGTCATTGCCCTGCAACATGGCCTTGTCTTGTGAAGATGAGTATGAAGAACAATACTCTGAAGATGAAAAATATGGGTTGTTTGTAGAAGATCCAAACGCAGGATATTCCTCAGAAGATAGTTCAGGAGAAATTCAATGGATCACCAACAACATCAGTAGGGAGAAGCTCATAGAGTTCAACAATATGGTCAGGTCATTTCCTGCTCACCTAAGCTTTGATGAAATCTGGAAGCTTGGTCGTTTGCAAGTCTTTTTTAGGTACTGCAAGGAGTCTAAGGAGGATACCATAGATACTTTATGCGAGCTCGATACATGACATCACCAGAAGCAGCTGTCTATGCGATCCACCTTCAAAAACCTGAAGAATGTAGCCACTACACTAACAAAATCAACAAAGAGAAGCTCGATGAGCTCAATGATGTAGTTCGAAATTTACCTGAAGGAATCACCTTTACCAGAGCTTGCAAGGACTTCATGATAGGCCACTACTTCTGTGAGAGCAAGGAATCAATCCCTGAAATAGAAGACTTGTTCAATCATGCCAAAAGAGGTAAACCTGTTCGAACACTTCACAAAATCGAAGGTGCATGTCAGTTTCTCATCTCTTGTTCTATTAGAGGTGAAATGTTTAAAAACGTGCTTTGTGATTCTGGAGCTTGTCTTAACAATATGTCCAAGGCAATTGCTTTGAGACTTGGTATTAAGCACCTGCGCAGGACTAGAGCAAAGATTAGTCTAGATGATGATTCCAATGCAACGCCTCAACGAATAGCTCATGACATTCCTTTGAGAATAGGAGATTGCATCATGCCTGTCGACTTCTACATTGTCGAAAGGAGAGATGCAACACATCCAATGGTTCTCGGATGGTCTTTTCTAGCAACTTCCGGAGCTATAATGGACTGGCCAAACCGGAGGATTTCGTTTGCTAATATCGACAAAGATGTCTTCACAGAAGCTGTCCCATACAACAGCAAAGCAGGAAAACGTTTTGCAACAGAAGAGTTTGAAGAAGAGCTTTGGAGTGACGAAGAACCTGTTAGGCAAAGCAAGGATATGTGGAAAAAAGCTTGTCTCAGGACAAGATCTTCTTCATTGGGCTAAGCCACGTCCAAAACCAAAAGTCGAGCTAAACGACTTAAAACAGAAGCGCTTAATGGGAGGCAACCCATTTAGGTATTGTTTTCTTTATGATCTTTTTATTTTTCTTAGTTTCAGGTGTTTCTTATAAAACAACAAGCCAAAAAAATAAAAAATAAAAACCGAAAATACCAAAAAGAAGGATGGTTCCTGACTGCTCGGCCCAGCAGGAACCAAGGAGAAGCAGGAAACATGCCGCGATATAAGCCCCCACGGTCGCAGGTGTTCTGACCGCGGGAAACAGCTCCTCGACCGTGGCCGCGTCTTTCTGACCGCGGCCGAGCACCGGTGTGCCGCGGTCGCGTGACCTCTGACCGCGGCAGATGGTCGTTGAGATGAAACCTGACCCCAAATCACCCACTTCACCTCATTCCACCTCACCAAGCCCCATTCCACCTCATTCATCACTTCCCACCACCCTCCATCACCACCTATCACCTTCCCAAACCTCTTCGAATGAATCCGGTCCATCACCACCAGCATCCCAGATCCAGGTAAGTTCTCTTTGGCCTTACCAATTCGATTATTTATGCATTTTTCTCATCCAATCTTGACTTGTTTCACACAGAGGATAGTGTGATTTAAGTCTGGGGGAGGATTTCATTCCTTTCTAACCACTTTTCTTTCATGAGTCTTGCATTATCTACACTTTTTGCATTTTCCTTAAAGTTTTTCAAAATTGTTTTCAAAAAAAAATACGTTTCTAAGGGAATGGTGAACATGAATCAATGATAGTTGACTGTGTGCTTTTAGACTGTTCCTAGTGACATGCTCATTCATGATTTAGGACTAGACTAGGCGGTAGCTAAGCACATTTGAAACGAAGTACCCCAGAGGAATTTGAATGATTTCGATTTAGATGAAGAAACTCACTAGCTCTGTTTTATTTGGACTTAATTTGCATTTAATTTTCTCACTGAAAGCATTAGCCCAGGGAAACAATTCATACATTCAGGACTCCTTTATCCTTTTTACCACTCTCTGATGATCCTGAATGGCTAGTTCATCTTTAGCTAGTTCCCCACCTTAACCAATCCTCTTTCAAACCACATGCACTCTTGTTATCTGTTGTCTTATATGCAGATATGTGTAAAAACGTTGGAGAGAAAGAGGAACGACGCAGTTTTCAGTCACCAAAGGCAGAGACCTGCGATTTGCTGGAAAAAGTTCCCAGAAGGATTCAACACAAGAAGAAGCTCAGTTTGCCTTAGAAAAATCTCAAATTGTGGTACAATCTCGTCTTCTAGTCTCTCTCTCTCTTTAAAAGGCATTTCCTTTCCAAAAAAAAACCCCGAAATAAGAAAGGAAAGGAAATAAAAGCCTTAGAGAGTCTAGAGAGGTCGAATTTTAAGTCCCAAGGAAATTGGAGTTCGATTTTATGGAGTTTTGAAGATCATTTTCTGATTCCCGGAAAGAATCTAAGTCTGGGGGAATAGTTGTTCACAGCAAAGGAGGAAGGATTATGCAACAACATTTGGCAAGGAGAAGTGACTGAAAGTTGCGGTCATCAACAGGTCTTTATCTCTCTTGCGGTTTTGCATATTATCTTGCATCCTCCAGATTCATCAGGTAACCCGAAACACTTTAATTCCACCACTTATACAGCCCTTTAATGCCAAACGCCGTCTATCCTGAATGATGTCTTTAATGAGAACTCACTATTGAACTTAATGAATGTTGAGAGCTAGTTGATTGGAATCAAGATTTAGATTGTTTAAGTTTTGCATGACGGAAAAAGTGGACTAGTATCTTTTGTGTCTTGGTGAGAATTTTCTAGACTAAGTTGTGGATTGATGCACGATCTTTGGTACTAGTTTAGGAGTTCATGTCTCTGAGATTTGTGCATTTCCTATTTTTTTTGTTTTCACTTAACTAGTTTAGATTTTTGCTTTGTTTAAATCTGGGGGAGTTGATAACACCGTATTTTGACCACTTTTATGGATCGTTTTAAAATACTTTTTCTATGTTTTTTTATTGCTTTCAAGTACTTTTATCACGTTTTTTAGTATTTATAGTTCCAAGACTCTTTTCAGGAAACTTAGGGAAAAGCTTAACAAAATGGATAGAAGACCAGATTTTTAGCTCAGAGTCAAACCGTCAGAAGTTCACCCCCGATTGAAAGCCTTCTCACCGTCTGATCCAGCTCAAATTTGGAGATCTTAAAGATGGAAGTATCAGCTTTCCAGCACACTTTACAGCTTGGCAATCTAACGGTTCAATCAAAAGATACACGAAGAGCAAGATGTCCCGTAAACCAGCCGGCAAGCGTTTTCACCCGCGGCCAACAGGCCATTCCCCGCGGTCACAAGCATTCCGACAGAGGCCAGCCATCCATTTCCCGCGGTCACACACTTCCCGACCGCGGCCAGCTAACTCCGAGTTCGGAGGCCCATTTCTGAAGCCCATATCATTTTCCCAGCCTCAATTCCGGAACCCTAAAGACCAGAGAGCATTGGAGACTATAAATACATGTCTTAGGAACCCTAATTCACATCATCTCCTTTTACACAATCTTGTTCTCTTATTGCTTTATACTTTCGGTTTTAGGGAGAGAGAGATTTGTCTCTTGAACCCTTATTCTTTCTTTTTTAATTTCGGTTTTTGTTCTACTTTTTAATACTATGTTTTTGATTTCGTTTATCATATCTGAGTAGTTTTATTGTTGGGTGTAAGGGATTTTCGATGGGGATATATATGTTCGGTGAGGATTCCATGAGCTATTGAGCCGAATCTTAGAACTTTTTCTTCTGAATTCGTTTTACTGCATGAGAGTAGCGTTATGAACTACAATCTGATCCAGATGCTTGGTTACACGAATGTGTTCATTCGGTGTCAGATCTAGTTTGGGAGAGCAAAACAAACATAGGAGTGGAAATCTTCCTATGGGTGATTTGTGAATGCTGATGAGTCTTAAACATAATGCATCTCTTCTTTTCCAGGGCCAGAGTGCAAATCTACTGGTCAGAGTTGAGAGAGATAGTTGTCTATGATCACGACAGTGACGTATTCATACATCCATGACTCCAGTTCGAAAAGTTTAAGCTAAGATCTTATCAAATTTACTCTTTAGCAATGTTTTGAATCGTTCATACCCCTAAGAAAACTTCCCTGAACCCCAACGCCTTTTTTTCTATAGAATTACAGCGATTTTTATTCAAGCTTTAGTCTAGTATCTTTACTCTTTCAATCGATTTTCATTTAAGCAATTAGGTTTAGCCGTTTTTCTTATTTTTACCCTTTTCGTTAAGTTTAGTTATTAGGTCATTTTAATTCCCGTATTTTCTCTTTAAGATTTGTTTTTACGTTTTAAACACACCAGCAAAACCCTCACAAAACTTGCCTGGTTCTAGACTTCTTTACTTTATATTTCTTTCGAAGGCTTTTGTAGGAAAAATCCTCCTTCCCTGTGGATTCGATCCCTAAGTACTACAATCGATCAGTTGTGCACTTGCGACTATTGATTTCATTTAGGGACTTGACACCCTCATCGCAGACCACATCACTAAGCTGTATTCTGTGATCATCAATGATGTCGAAAATGATATAACAGAGTTGTAAAAGCTTGTTTGGATTAATAAGAGTATGATTTTGAGCAAAAAAAAAAAAAAGAAAAGAATAGCAACCTCTCACGCTGATAAGAAGTTGCCAAATCTTAGTTAATTAAAAAACTCATTCTATCTCTTCGCAAAATCTTGGATTATAGGATAGAGCACAAAATAATGCCAGGGTTAAACAAGATCTTTTAAAGTATTGAGGAGGCGTATTTAATCAAATTTTCAAATAAATTATGTTAAAATAAAATGTAAATTTAATATCAGATTGATTTTTTTTAAACAATTTATATATTATAAAGTCATAGTCCACAAAATAATAAGAAACTTCATGTTATTAAATCATAGAATTTATAATTTTTTATGAAATCGAATGTTGTTAATTATAACATTTGTAAATGTTTTTCAAATTCAAAGCTTTTGGACTGGTATTTTCAAAGCGCTTTTATATTAATTAGGTGAATGCTCGCGCTACACTCAGGTAGCTGTTATAATTCATTGTACAATAATTTTAATTCTGTAGAGTATTGGGTATTTTGGTTGAAAGTAACCTTTTATTAGTGAAACCGGAGATGCAAGATTGTGGCTTGAAACGAAATTAACTAATGATAATTTTTTACATATTATTTGAGTAAATTAGACTTGCTGAAAATTTTGATACGATGGTATCAAAGTCTCCTATGTCGTAATTCAATTTTGTAAATCTGTCTTCTTTTTAATTGTTTTAAAATGATCATGTCTGTTTTTCTATTTCTTAGTTCTTTGTTATTTCTATCTAAATATTTTTCTTAGTCATCTCCTTTTCAAATCATTGAAAATAAATAAACATACCTATGTTCTGATGTATAGATGTTTGAAGTCGATCTGCTTTTATTTCTTACTAGAAGAGAACCCGCGCTACACCGCGAGATTATAAACTATCAACTTTTAATTTCTTTATCTAAATTACGATTTAGTGCTAATATATATATATATATATTACTGATTCTATCTTCTTTATTTATATTTTTAATATCTTTAATATTTTATAGATTTATTTGTTATTATATTATTTTTGTTTTATATTTTTTATATTTTTATAACTTGTTATCTTTTCAATTGTTTGTTGAATGTTATTTTGGTATTGTGGTTTTCTTCATCTAATTTTCTATTCTTTAGGTACTTGAAACTTGCTTAGGGTAGAACGAGTAAGGGGGCGCTTTGGTAATAAAAGACGGACACGTCAGCAGAGCGATTTGGTGGGCGATTCGAAAGGCGACTAGGGTTCCCATCTTCTTGCCCAAGTAAGGGCTCTGATCCATGGCGGCGCAGGAACAGGTGGTCCCCCCGCCCCCGGAGGCGATGCAGGCGACGGAGGAGTCAGAATTTCCACCGGAGGAGACTTTGGAGATGAAAGGCGAGGGTTTGGAAGGAGCTGATCGGGAGATTCCTCAGGATTTTTTGTCGAAGAAATCAAACTCGGAGATTCCGGCTGAGTCTGATCAGGCTGTTTTGGCAGTGGAAGGTGTTGCTGAAGGTACGATGCAGAAAGAGGTTCCCAAAGGAAAGAACTCGTGGTCGGAAGTGGTAAAGAAAACAGAGTATCTGCAAAGGTTTGATATGGAGGAGGCTGAGATCGATGGTGTTAAAGTTTTCAAGGTTCCAGACTCTCTTTTGAGTGAGACACCATTATGGAATGACTGTGTTGTGGGGAAATTCCTCAAAACGGCTTCTCATGTGGGCTCTATTCATATGATTGTAAACAAGATCTGGTCAAATGGTGATAGCTCTAGTAAGATTGATGTCTATGTCGTTAATTCCACTACTGTCAAGTTTCGCATCAAAGATCGAGGCATGAGAGAAAGGGTTTTACGAAGGAGGATGTGGAACATAAAAGATGTTCCAATGCTTGTCACAAAGTGGAGCCCGATTGCTGAGGAGGCACAGCCTAAGATGCAATCGATACCTCTGTGGGTTGTGCTGAAAGATGTGCCTCAGAAGATGTATCATTGGAAGGGGCTCAGTTTCTTAGCTAGCCCGCTAGGGAGTCCAAAACAACTGCACCCGGAGACTGTATGGGTAAAAAACTTTGATGAAGCTCGGGTACTAGTAGAAGTGGACCTAACAAAGCCACTCCCATATATGCACAGCTTTGATTTGGAGGGGCTAAAAGTGGAGATTCAGTATGAATTCCCATGGCTACCACCGCTTTGTACTCTTTGCGGAGGATGGGGTCATTTGGGTGGCGAGTGTAAGATGAAGAGCCAACCAATACAGATTCTGAAGAGAGTAACGCCAGTGGGCACACCGAGTAACTCTGGTGGTGTAAACTCATCGGTTGCAGAGGTGGGTACAGATAGGGTGATGGAGAATGTATCAGTGGTTAATGTCGAAACAGCGATCACTACTCTTTTGTCATCAGTTTCAAAGAAGCAGGCTAAGACAATGAAAAAGAATACAAATGTCTCAACGGATAAGGATATTGCACCAGTGGTTCCTATTCCTATAGGTGATTTGAATGAGAGTGCTGAGGCTGAATGGATTTCACCAGCAAAACCATCACGCGTGCAAAAAGGAAAGCCAGCTGAGATTGACGACGTGGGTTTTACCTCGGGGTCTCGATACTTAGCATTGGTGGATGAAAGTGAAGGGGAGGACCCTATTGACAATGGAAAGTGAAGCGCACGAAAGAAGCTTTTTCGGACTTGTGTACCCAGCAAGAGATGAATGCTGCAAATCCGACTTCGGCGGGATTGGAGGCAGAGTCTCAAGCTCTCTCTTGATGGGAACATTCATACGAGTTGGAGGAGGGATATCGGAAACAAAAGTCGAAGTTGCACTGGCTAAATATTGGGGATATGAACAATAAGGTTTTTTACAGAGCTGTGTGCATTAGGGAATCCCAAAACTTGATAAAAGAGATAGTTGATAAGAATGGGAATGTGCTGCAAGATCCTTCTGATATCAAAGCCAAAGCAGAACGACATTTCAGGGAATTCTTGACTCACACTCCGGATGATTTTAAGGGTATCGCAGTAAATGAATTGGAGGACTTATTGGATATTCGATGCTCTGTCCACAGCGCGAACAGCTGGTCAAAGAAGTGACGGAGGACGAGGTGAAACGGGTTCTCTTTAGCATGCCAAGCAACAAAGCTCCGGGACCTGACGGGTACACAACAGAATTTTTCAAGTGTGCATGGTTGACAATTGGTAGCGATGTCGTAGTAGCGATTCAATCTTTTTTTCGCCTGGGTTTTTTGCCAAAAGGTGTTAATTCAACAATTTTGGCCTTAATACCAAAGAAGAAAGATGCTAAAGGGATGAAGGACTACAGGCCTATATCTTGCTGTAATGTTCACTACAAATTGATCTCTAAAATTCTGGCAAACAGGTTGAAAAGCATACTCCCGGATTTGATATCTCCGAACCAATCGGCTTTCATAAAGGATAGACTCCTGGTGGAGAATGTTCTACTTGCTTCAGAGATTGTTCAGGACTATCACAAAGACAAGTTGCCACCACGTTGCACTATGATGATCGATATCGCGAAAGCATTTGATACAATTCAATGGAGTTTCTTTTAAATGTGCTCGAAGCACTAGGAATGCCTGCCATTTTTGTCAAATGGATCCGACTATGTGTGTCATCAGCATCATTTTCTGTTCAGGTCAATGGTGAACTGGTGGGTTAATTCCAGAGCACAAGAGGTCTTCGACAAGGATGCGCACTATCTCCCTACTTGTTCGTGATAAGCATGAATGTGCTGTCAAAGATACTAGATCAGGCTGCCAGGGCAAGAGAATTTGGGTATCATCAGCATTGCTCTGCTATGAAACTCACACATTTATGTTTTGCAGATGATCTTATGGTTTTCACTGATGGGAAAGAAGATCAATTGAAGGAATTGTTGAGGTTTTTGATAAGTTCGCTGTTGCTTCTGGGCTAAAGATAAGTCTTGACAAATCCACCATCTTCACGGCTGGTGTCTCAGACCCTATTCGGACTTCCATAACAGATAAATTCCATTTTTTTCTGGGGGAATTACCAGTACGTTACCTGGGTTTACTGCTGATGACGAAGAAGATGACTAAGGCAGATTATGCACCGCTGGTGGAGAGGATTCGCGGCTGCATAATGATGTGTGGTGTGCTGAGGGTGTCAAGTTTTACCCTAATTGAAATCAATAGCCGCAAGTGCACAACTGATAGATTGTAGTACTTAGGGATCGAATCCACAGGGAAGGAGGATCTTTTCCTGCAAAAAGCCTTTGAAATAAGTTAAAGTAAGGAAGTCTAGAACAAAAAGGTTTAGTGGGGGTTTGGTGGTGTCTTTAAAATGTAAAAACGAAATATTAAAAGAGAGTATGGAAATTAAATGGCGTAATAACTAAACTTAACGAAAATAACTAAAAATGATAAAAACGGATATTCTAATGCTTAAATGAAAATGAACTAAAAAGAAAAGACAATATTGAACTAAAGCTTAAAGAAAAATCGGTGTAAATCAATGGAAAAAAGGCGTTGGGCTTCAGGGAAGTTTTCTCAGGGGTACGAACGATTCAAAACATTGCAAGAGAGGAAATTTTGTAAGATCTTAGCTTAAACTTTTCGAACTGGAGTCACGGACGTATGAATACGCCACTGTCGTGATCATAGACAACTATCTCTCTCAACCCTGACCAGTAGGTTTCCACTCTGGCCCTGGAAGAGAAGAGGTGCATTATGTTTAAGACTCGTCCTAATTCACAAATCGCCCATAGGTAGGTTTCCACTCCTATGTTTGTTTTGCTCTCCCAAACTAGATCTGATACCTGATGAACACTTTCATGTCATCAAGCATCTGGATCAGATTGTAGTTCATGACGCTACTCTCATGCAGTAAAAACGAATTCAGAAGAAAAAGTTCTAAGATTCAGCTCAATAGCCAATGGAATCCTCATCGAACATATAAATCCCCATCGAAAATCCCTTAATCCCAACAATAAAACTACTCAGACATAATGAACGAAATCAAAGACATAATATTAAGAAGTATAATAGAAACCGAAATTGAAAAAGAAAGAACAAGGGTTCAAGAGAACAAATCTCTCTCTCCCTAAAAGCTAAAGCAAAAACAATGAAAGTATGAAGTAAATAATTCGGTTCTCTAAGGTTACACACGATTTCTAGGGCTCCTAAGACATGTATTTATAGTGCTCAAGACCTCTCTGGACGTCACTTAGGGTTTCTCCAAATGTGGGCTTCAGAAATGGGCTTTTTGGGCTTGGAGGTTGAAGGCCGCGGTCGGGAGTGCTCTGACTGCGGGGAATGTATGGTTTGCCGCGGTCGGGATGCTCCTGACCGCGGGAAAATGCTTGTTGGCCGCTGGTGGAAGTGCTGGCCAGCTGGTTTACGGGACATCTTGCTCTTCGCGTATCTTTTGATTGAACCGTTGGATTGCCAAGCTGTAAAGTGCACTGGAAAGCTGATACTTCCATCTTTAAGGTCTCCAAATTTGAGCTGGATCAGACGGTGAGAAGGCCTTCAATCAGGGGTGAACTTCTGACGGTTTGACTCTGAGCTGAAATCTGGTTTTCTGTCCATTTTGTTAAGCTTTTTCCTAAGTTACCTGAAAAGAGTCTTGGAACTACAAATACTAGAAAAACGTGATAAAAGTACTTAAAAGCAATTAAAAACATATAAAAAGTATTTCAAAACGATCCATAAAAGTGGTCAAAATACGGTGTTATCAACTCCCCCAGACTTAAACCTTTGTTTGTCCTCAAACAAAGCAAAAGCCTAAACTGGTTAAGTGAAAACAAAAATAGGGAATGCACAAATCTCATAGACATGAACTCTAAACTAGGACCAAAGATAGTGCATCAATCCACAACTTAGTCTAGAAAATTTCTCACCAAAGCACAAGAGATACTAGTCCACTTTTTCCGTCATGCAAAACTTAAACAATCTAAATCTTGATTTCAGTCAACTAGCTCTCTACATTCATTAAGTTCAATAGTGAGTTCTCATTAAAGACATCATCCAGGATAGACGGCGTTTGGCGTTAAAAGGCTATTTAAGTGGTGGAGTTAAAGTGTTTCGGGTTACCTGAAGATCTGGAGGATGCAAGATAATATGCAAAACCGCAAGAGAGATAAGGACCTGTTGATGACCACAGTTTTCAGTCAGTTCTTCTTGCCAAATGTTGTTGCATAATCCTTCCTCCTTTGTTGTAAACAGTTGTTCTCCCAGACTTAGATTCTTTCCGGGAATCAGAAAACAGTCTAAAAAACTCCATAAAATTGAACTCCAGTTGCCTTGGGACTTAAAATTCGACTCTCTAGACTCTCTAAGGCTTTTATTTCCTTTCTTTTCTTATTTCCGGATTTTTTTTTTTTTTTTTGTTTGTTTTTAACGAAAGGAAATGCCTTTTAAAGAGAGAGAGACTAGAGGACGAGATTGTACCAAAATTCGAGATTTTTCTAAGGCAAACTGAGCTTCCTCTTGTGTTGAATCCTTCCGGGAGCTTTTCTGGCAAATCGCAGGTCTCTGTCCTTTGTGACTGAAAACTGCGTCGTTCCTCTTTCTCTCCAACGTTTTTGCACTTATCTGCATATAAGACAATAGAAAACAAGAGTGCATGTGGTTTGAAAGAGAATTGGTTAAGGTGGGGAACTAGCTAAAGATGAACTAGCCATTCAGGATCAACAGAGAGTGGTAAAAGGATAAAGGAGTCCTGAAAGTATGATTCGTTTCCCTGGTCTAATGCTTCAATGAGAAAATTAAGTCCAAATTAAGTCCAAATAAAACAGAGCTAGTGTATCCCTTTATCTAAATCGAAATCATTCAAATTCCTCTGGGGTACTTCGTTTCAAATGTGCTTACCTACCTCCTAATCTAGTCCTAAATCATGAATGAGCATGTCACTAGGAACAGTCTAAAGCACACAGTCAACTATCATTGATTCATGTTCACCATTCCCTTTTAAAACGTATTTTGTTTTGAAAACCGATTTTGAAAAACTTTAAGGAAAATGCAAAAAATGTAGATAATGCAAGAGTCATGAAAGAAAAGTGGTTAGAAAGGGATGAAATCCTCCCCCAGACTTAAATCACACTGTCCTCAGTGTGAAACTAGTCGAGATTGGATGAGAAAAATGCATAGGTAATCGAATTGGTAAGAACAAAGAGAACTTACCTGGATCCGGGATGCTGGTGGAGATGAACCGGATTCATTCGAAGGGGTTTGGGAAGGTGATTAGGTGGTGATGAAGGTGGTGGAAGGTGATGAATGAGGTGGAGGGTGATTGGTGAGGTGGAATGGGGTGAAAGGGGTGGTTTGGGTCGGGTTTGGATCTCAACGACCAAGTGCCGCGGTCAGGGGCTGCACGACCACGGCAACCAGGTGCTTGGCCGCAGTCAGGACTACGCGACCGCGGCCGACAGTAGGTTTCCCGCGGTCAGAACGTCTACAACCGCGGGGGCTTATATCGCGGCCTCTTCCTGCGTCTCCTTGGTTCCTGCTGGGCCGAGCAGTCAGGTACCATCCTTCTTTTTAGTTTTTTCTGGTTTTTTGATTTTTTGGCTTTTTGTTTTATAAGAAACACCTGAAACTAAGAAAAATAAAAAGATCAAAAAAAAAAAGAAAGAAAAATTCAAAAGAAAACAATACCTAAATGGGTTGCCTCCCATTAAGCGCTTTTGTTTTAAGTCGTTTAGCTCGACTTTTGGTGTTGGACGTGACTTATTCCAATGAAGAAGACCTTGTCCTGAGACAAGTCTTTTTCGACATCTCCTTGTTTTGCTTAGCAGGTTTCGTCACTCCAAAGTTCTTCTTCAAACTCTTCTGCTGCAGAACGTTTTCCTGCTTTGCTGTTGTATGGAACAGCTTCTGTGAAGACATCTTTGTCGATATTAGCAAATGAAATCCTCCGGTTTGTCCAGTCCATTATAGCTCCGGAAGTTGCTAGAAAAGACCATCCCAGAATCACTGGATATGTTGCACCTCTCGTTTCGACAATGTAGAAGTCGACAGGCACTATGCAATCTCCTATTCTCAAAGGAATTTCATGAGCTATTCCTTGAGGTGTTGCATTTGAATCATCAGCTATACTAATCTTTGCTCTAGTCCTGCGCAGGTGTCTAATACCAAGTCTCAAAGCAATTGCCTTGGACATCATGTTAAGACAAGCTCCAGAATCACATAGCACGTTTTTAAACATTTCTCCTCTAATAGAACAAGTGATAAGAAACTGACCTGCACCATCGATTTTGTGAAGTGTTCGAACAGGTTTACCTCTTCTGGCATGATTGAACAAGTCTTCTATCTTAGGGATTGATTCTTTGCTCTCACAGAAGTAGTGGCCTATCATGAAGTCCTTGCAAGCTTTGGCAAACGTGATTCCTTCAGGCAAATTTCGAACCACATCATTGAATTCGTCGAGCTTGTTTTTGCTGATTTTATTGGTGTAGTGGCTGCAGTCTTCAGGATTTTTGAGGTGAATCGCATAGACAGCTGCTTCTGGTGTTGTCATGTATCGAGCTCTCATAAAGTATCTATGGATATCCTCTTTAGACTCCTTGCAGTACCTGAAAAAGACTTGCAAACGACCAAGTTTCCAGATTTCATCAAAGCTTAAATGAGCAGGGAATGACCTGACTACGTTTTTGAACTCCATTAGCTTCTCTCTACTAATGTTGTTGGTGATCCATTGAATTTCTCCTGAGTCGTCTTCTGAGGAATATCCTGCGTTTGGATCCTCTACAAACAACCCATACTCTTCATCTTCAGAGTATTGCTCTTCATACTCATCTTCACAAGACAAAGCCATGTTGCAAGGCCATGACTTGTCCTCTTCTTCAGATCTTTGGATGCTTATGGAGCAAACCAGTTGTTGATGAAGTGGTTTAGTCATCTCAGGAGGTGTACCAGGCGTACAGATGCTTGTATGAGCTGAACGGGAGTGTTTTGGGACATTTTTACGGTTGACCTTGACTGTAGGTGACGCGACCGCGGGGAAACGACCATGGGCCGCGGGCAGACCCATCACGACCGCGGGGGAACGCCTGTTGGCCGTGGTCGGAGCCAACGCGACCGCGGGAGTTTGTCTCCGAGCTTCTCTGCTGCTGTTGCTTCCTCCTTTGCCTCCTGGGTGATCTCCTGGGTCTTCTGGCTTGATGTACTTCCTCTCTGGACTTGAGTCTTTAGTTTTGGTTGCTGGAATCTGCTCTCCAAGTCCTTGCATGATCTCCTCAACCTTTTCTTCAACTTCATCAAGAGCATAGACTACTTTATCCATGGTTGAGTCAAGCTCTTCGGTTTTGTAGATGACTTTGTAAACCTTCTCTGAAACTTCGACTGTAAAGTCATAAGACTCGTTCTTGGCTTCGTTTAGGGCTTTGTCCACGTCATCAAGTTTGAAATCCAGGTCCATGACTTTTTTTTTGGTGTTGCGAAGCTCATAGTTGTGCTTTGCTTGCTCTTCCTCCATGCTGTTGAACCTGTTAGCAATCATGGCTGCATCCTTGGTTGCACGTTCTTCTATTGAATTGACTTGTGAGGCTAGGTTATCGATTTTTTCATTGAAAAGTTTTGATATCCCATCAATCCTTTCGTTTAGAGCAGTTGTAGCGGTTGCTTGAGCTTTTATGAACTGTCTGATCACGCCTTCGAGCTGGCTCAATCTGTTGCTGAGCTGGACGTTCTCATCTTGCTGGAGAATTTGGTGAGGTAGGCGATACATAGAGTATCTAGGGTTTGCCATCTGAGGTGCGTAGGGCTCTTTCTGGAACGTTCTGTAGTCTTCAGGTTGAGTTTTTTCGTAGAGATCGCGTAGATGCTTCTCTCTGCGTCTGGTGGCTTGAGGAGTGTTATAGAAACCTTCCTCATTTTGTTTATTTCGATTTATAGGATCCATATCTTCTGAAATGGAAACAAAATAACCGAAAAATGGAAAGTTGCAAAAAAGGGGTTTCTAGAGTCGATTTACTAACCTTTCTCGGGGTTTTGCAGAAAAGAAAACGCGTGCCTTCCCCGGCAACGGCGCCAAAAACTTGATGTGTGGTGTGCTGAGGGTGTCAAGTTTTACCCTAATTGAAATCAATAGCCGCAAGTGCACAGCTGATCGATTGTAGTACTTAGGGATCGAATCCACAAGGAAGGAGGATCTTTTCTTGCAAAAAGCCTTTGAAATAAGTTAAAGTAAGGAAGTCTAGAACAAAAACGGTTTAGTGGGGGTTTGGTGGTGTCTTTAAAATGTAAAAACGAAATATTAAAAGAGAGTATGGAAATTAAATGGCGTAATAACTAAACTTAACGAAAATAACTAAAAATGATAAAAACGGATATTCTAATGCTTAAATGAAAATGAACTAAAAAGGAAAGACAATATTGAACTAAAGCTTAAAGAAAAATCGGTGTAAATCAATGGAGAAAAGGCGTTGGGCTTCAGGGAAGTTTTCTCAGGGGTACGAACGATTCAAAACATTGCTAGAGAGGAAATTTTGTAAGATCTTAGCTTAAACTTTTCGAACTGGAGTCACGGACGTATGAATACGCCACTGTCGTGATCATAGACAATTATCTCTCTCAACCCTGACCAGTAGGTTTCCACTCTGGCCCTGGAAGAGAAGAGATGCATTATGTTTAAGACTCGTCCTAATTCACAAATCGCCCATAGGTAGGTTTCCACTCCTATGTTTGTTTTGCTCTCCCAAACTAGATCTGATACCTGATGAACACTTTCGTGTCACCAAGCATCTGGATCAGATTGTAGTTCATGACGCTACTCTCATGCAGTAAAAACGAATTCAGAAGAAAAAGTTCTAAGATTCAGCTCAATAGCCAATGGAATCCTCATTGAACATATAAATCCCCATCGAAAATCCCTTAATCCCAACAATAAAACTACTCAGACATAATGAACGAAATCAAAGACATAATATTAAGAAGTAGAATAGAAACCGAAATTGAAAAAGAAAGAACAAGGGTTCAAGAGAACAAATCTCTCTCTCCCTAAAAGCTAAAGCAAAAACAATGAAAGTATGAAGTAAATAATTCGGTTCTCTAAGGTTACACACGATTTCTAGGGCTCCTAAGACATGTATTTATAGTGCTCAAGACCTCTCTGGACGTCACTTAGGGTTTCTCCAAATGTGGGCTTCAGAAATGGGCTTTTTGGGCTTGGAGGTTGAAGGCCGCGGTCGGGAGTGCTCTGACCGCGGGGAATGTATGGTTTGCTGCGGTCGGGATGCTCCTGACCGCAGGAAAATGCTTGTTGGCCGCTGGTGGAAGTGCTGGCCAGCTGGTTTACGGGACATCTTGCTCTTCGCGTATCTTTTGATTGAACCGTTGGATTGCCAAGCTGTAAAGTGAACTGGAAAGCTGATACTTCCATCTTTAATGTCTCTAAATTTGAGCTGGATCAGACGGTGAGAACGCCTTCAATCATTGGTGAACTTCTGACGGTTTGACTCTGAGCTGAAATCTGGTTTTCTGTCCATTTTGTTAAGCTTTTCCCTAAGTTACCTGAAAAGAGTCTTGGAACTACAAATACTAGAAAAACGTGATAAAATTACTTAAAAGCAATTAAAAACATATAAAAAGTATTTCAAAATGATCCATAAAAGTGGTCAAAATACGGTGTTATCACATAAGCTCCTGGACGGTTCGACACATCTCTTTTGCGGGTCGCTTACAGCTTTTGCGCTCTGTCATATCTGGGTTTACAAATTTTTGGATGACTGCGTTCTATCTCCCGAGGAGCTGTATAAAGGAGATTGAGTCCATATGTAGTGCTTTTCTCTGGTCTGGTCCGACCCTAAATTGTCGGAAGGCAAAGGTTGCTTGGACTGATATCTGTACGCCTAAATACGAAGGTGGATTAGGGATCCGATCATTACGGGATGCTAACACAGTTTGCTGTCTAAAGCTTGTCTGGCGATTAGTATCTAACACTTCATCGCTATGGACTATGTGGATTCGACAACGATTTCTTAAAGGGAAGTCATTCTGGTCCCTCCCTTTTAATCCAGCTCGGGGCTCTTGGATATGGCGTAGAATGCTGAAGACCAGAACTGATGCAAAGCAATACCATCGGATGAAAGCAAATAGTGGAGAATTGATCTCCTTCTGGTTTGATGAATGGAGCCACATGGGTCGCCTAATCGATGTAACTGGCGCAGACAGGTTTATTCGATTAGGTGTTCCAATCCATTCATCTTTGGCCAGGGTCTGGCAGCAGCACAGGCGGCGAAGGCATAGAAATACCATCCTAAATGATATTGAGGAAGCTATAATTGATGCTCGAGCCCAGCAAAATCCGAGTGATGATCGGGCTCTGTGGCGAAATAGGATGGGAGCCTATAAACCTCGGTTCTCGTCAAAGGATACTTGGCACAACGTTAGGAACACAGGCACACGGCAGGCTTGGAGTTACATGGTGTGGTTCCAGAACGCTACTCCAAAATATGCCTTTATAACCTGGTTACCATGTTAAATCGGCTGTCTACAGGTGAGAACATGGCCCAATGGAGACCTGGGATATCAACATCTTGTGTCTTCTGCACAGAGCCGGTGGAAACAAGATCACATCTTTTTTTCCGCTGCCCTTACTCAACACAGATATGGGAGGCAATGGCTAAAGGACTTTTGCGGCGATACTATTCTACCTCCTGGAATGATCTAGTTCATCTCATGACTATGAACACCTTGCCCAAGACAGAGCTTTTTCTTGCTCGCTATGCGTTCCAAGCAACCTTGACTTTGGTTTGGAAGGAACGTAATGCTCATCGTCATGGCGACATACCAATGGCAGCTGATAGGATGATAGCCACGTTGGACAAGACTGTTTGAAATCGTTTGAGTTCATTGCGCCTGAATGGAGACCTACGTTACGCTGATGGCCTCACGATATGGTTTGGATCTCGGTGTGGTTAAGCTGCTTTGAAGCTCGCTCAAGATTTGATACCGTTGTTACCTTTGTAAACATATTTCTTTCCATCTTCTTCTTCTAGGAATGTAAATGTAAAGAAAACAGTCTTTTTTTGAATCTAATTTAACATATTTTCAAAAAAAAAAAGAAACTTGCTTAGGGTACTGTTTTAATTTTTATCTCACAATTTTGTTTTCTTCTTTTGCATTGAGATAAAATTATCTTTATTAGTTCAAAATAAAGATTTAAATCATACGAAAAATTAAATGCTAAGATGAACTTAAAATCGAAATTATTTTTTATTCATATGTTTATGATGTTTTAAATTAAATTTTAATTGATTTAATTAATCCTTATGATGTTTTAAATTAAATTTAAATTTGATTTAAGCTATGCTCATGATTTAATGTTTGTAACATGTTAAAATTAGTTGAATGATAACACCGTATTTGTACCCATTTTCACTAGTGTTTTCTTATGCTATTTCAAACGTTTTAACTACTTTCAAGTGCTTTTATCATGGTTTCCCATATTTGTAGTTTCAATACTCTTTTCAGGTTATTTAGGCAAAACAATGCAAATTAGAGAAAAATCTACTTTTGGCCAATTTTGGACCTTCAGAAGTTTCATATCCGATAAAGACCTTCTCACAGTCTGATCAAGCTCAAATTTGGATACAAGATATAGGAGACAACCAGCTTTCTAATGCAATTGAATTGGACGCAATCCAACAGTTGGATCATAAGTTATTTCCAATTTACTGAAGACATGTTCTTCAGTCTCGCAAAAGAAGCAAGAGAAGGAATGAAGTTTGGACATCATAAGCCAACCACCGCGGTCCAGGAGCTCGTGACCGCACCTCAGAGCCTCCACCCGCCATGAACACACATTTACCGGCCTTGGAGAGCCCTATTCTGCGAAAAGTTCATTTTCGGCCCAACGGCCCGTTTTCAAACTCAATTCATTCTCTCTTCAAAGAACGCTATAAGAACAACCAGAAAGACTTGGAGACCTATAAATATGTATTTTAGAAGACCTAATTCGTGTGTCCTCCTTTCCCCTTGTTAGGGAGGCACCCAACTTTTGTTTCTTAGGTTTAGATTAGGGAGATAAAGATTCTTCTCTTGAACCTTTGTTATTTCTTTTCATCTATCTTTTCAGTTTATGCAATATCTTTTACTTTACTGCTTTTCTATTTTAAAACCAATGATGATGTTGTCAAGCTCAGCTATGTCTGAGTAGTAACCTTGTTGGGTAAGAGGGCCATCAAAAAGGATCCCATGATCGATGACATCTAGGTTTTTTAGGTTAAAGGATTTCGTTTTTAGATGATTCTCCCATTCATCTCGTACTCAAAGTGGTATGTTGGAGTCACGAACCAGCATATGATCTAAGGTTAAATCTGAGCCACGAGAGTGATGTATCAGGTTACATGAACTTGATCTTATGGACGTTCCCGTCGTAGGAGACGAAAGCTACCTACGGAGGTTACATAAGCCGAGATAGATTCTGATCGAGCAATGCATGATATAATTCACGGCATGAGGGTGAATGTTAATTGCCGAGTTTGAGTGATTAGATGATTAGGGTGACGAGAGTTACAAATTTAAAACTTCTCATGCGACATCAACCCTAGCTCGCATCATTGAACAATTTATATGAGTAAGTAGTTGGGACATGTTTTAATTTTGTGTGTTTTTTTTTTTAATTTTTTAGTTCAACTTTCAATATCTTTTATACTTTCTTTTATATGATTCTTTTCTTGATGATCCTAGCTAGTAATCTTTTCTATTCATTGTTTTTACTTTCCTTCATTGTAATCTCAATCTAGCTATCATTTTACTTTTTGCAATTTACTATTTTTATGTTTTGTTTTTATATATTTTTTTATTCTATCTATGTTATCCATACCTCTATAAATTTTATATTATTATTGTATTTTTTTTATTTACTATTTATTGCTACTGTATTTTTTTGTTATTTTCTATTTACTTTTGAGAATTTATTGTCTTTTTGATTATTTCATAAATGTTTTCCTGTGTCTGGATATTTTTTCGCTCTTATTCTTTAAACAAGATGTTCTTTGACCTATTATTTTTTACTTTTAGTTTTATTACTTTTTTTGTTTTCAATTTTTTGTGAGTAAATTATTTTTGCAAAATTATTATTGTTAGTTCAAAAATAATGAGTATATCAAACAAAAAGACAAAATTAAAATCTTATATATAGATTCTCAAATGCTGAGTTGTCAAGAAGCAGATCCACATAGTAAGATAGAGGGTCAGCTGACAAAGATTAAATTTTGAAATTCCTTAATAATATTTAATAAAAATATTAAATGCATCCTGTTAAATAAATTTTTTGCACCTGTTTAATTTATTGACCATCTTAAATGTTCTTTTTGGGTCGTCAATCATTGGAGAGACCCCTCCATCTTTTATGGCTTTGAACGGTGATATATATCATACAATGCAGATCAATTAAAGTAGATAAAAAAATATTATTAAAAAAAGAAATCATATCTGCATGCAAAACTGGGTGGAGGATATGACCTATTTTAGAACAGTTCTGAGAGAATTTGTTTTTTTAGTTTTTAAACCATCAAATATTCGCATGCAGATCTATTAGTTTTATATTAATATTTTTTGTTCTGCATAAAATCTGTGAATGGTGAAAAAAAAAACAGATGATCCTCAGTACAGTTTAACTGTAATTATTCTGCATTTATTCTGCTTACCATTCAAAGCCTATATATTAGATTTTTGATTACAGCTCTTGTCCTTTAATATCATCATTACTTTTAATACGATTATTTTTTTAGTCAATTACCATTAGTTTTTTTATTAAGATTTTAAGTGGACAACTGTCATTCTTTCCAATCTTGATGTGTTAGAAAATGGGAGAAAGTTTACCCACTTCTATATATAAGATGTATGCAAATGCAAAATTATTTTTGTTTTTGTTTGTTTTAGCCATCTATTTCAAGATGATTTAGTCAAACTGTCTATCAAAAGAAGATTGGTGGCCTTCAGTTGATTTAAATATGTTTTAATTAAAAATGAAAAGATCCAAATACCATATTTATAAAATTAGAATACTACAGAAAATTTAAGAGCAAATTATAATAATTTTCTGAAATCATCTCATACTTTTTTTTAGAAACAACATCTAAAACTTATGAAAAATCAAATCATTCAAAATATTTAGCTGAATAGACACAACTTACGCCTTTTAACAAAAAAATAATAATAATAAGAATAAGAATAGAAACAACTTTGCATGTATATAGTATGATGCCTTTAATAGATAGTTTGAATAATTCAACTCAAAGCTACTAATCTTCCTAAGTTAAAAAAATAAGAATCAACATTTATTTTCTAATGAAATTTAAATTTATAACATAAAATTGTTTATCGACAAGTCGACAGTTTTTTTTTCATCTTTGACTTACATGATTATTCATTTATTTATTTTACTTTTTCATAGTAGATCTATCTGAGTTATTTTTTTTTCACTGTGCAAATCAAATTACTTATGTACTCCGTGCCTATAAATGTCACGTATATGTCTCATATTTAGATCTAGAGTTCTCCAGAGGAACTCCTTAAACACAGTTCATGAGCTATGACTACCTTTTTTATCATGCATCCATGAATTTGAAGATATAGGTGTAGTTGATCAGGTTAACCCTAGTCTAAGCATATTTAATGAGGAAAATCCATAAATAAGAAATAGGGAAACCATAAAACAATATATTATCAATTAAAACACCAACAGAGATCACAATCAAATAGAGGAGCCTAAACCAAAGAATTTGGGTAAGCACTGAAGAACTTCCTTTGATTGAAAAATAGAAATACATGAAAGAGAGATGCAAATTAAAACAGCTGAAAGAAGAATGATTGCATACATTGGAATCTCTCTCTCTCTAACTCTCTCTCTCCTCTATCCTCTCTCTCTCTCTCTCTCTCTCTCTCTCTCTCTCTCTCTCTCTCTCTCAAACTCTCTGGATTGTTTTGGATAGAGACTTGGTGTATGGAGGAGGAAGTAAGGTCGTGTGGGGGTTCTTTTAGGAAAGCTGACCTTGAAGGGAAGCTGGCAACGTCCATGCTTCCGGCCTTCTTCATAATATATGCTCTATCTGTTTTAATATAAGTGATGCTTAAGTTTTTTGCACGAAAATGTTGTGATACTTGTTTCAAATAAACATTTCTTTTGAATGAAAGGTGTTTAGTGTTTTGAAAAGAAACTTTTAAAGAATATAGAAATAACCTTGAACCATTGTTTCTTTCATTTCATTTTCTTACTGAAAAAAATTTCTCTCTCTCTCAGACCTTACATCGACATATAACAAAAGAAAAACAGAAAATGATTAATCTACAGTATTCACTTGAAAAAACGATACTGTTATAGCATTGGATCGACAGTATTCACTTGGCAAACCAGCAAGCAAGATACCGTAGCTCAATCTACAGCAGAGGCTGAGTACATGGCTTTGTGTGCTGCTGCAAATCAAGCAACTTGGTTAAAGCGGTTACTCATGGATGTAGGGATCATCACTCAAGTGGGAGTTCCAATATTCAGCGACAATCAATCAGCCATTACCATCGGAAAGAATCCAGTTCAACACCGGAGAACCAAACACATTCAAATAAAATATCATGTGGTTAGGGATTATGTGAAGAATGGTGAGGTTCAGTTGATGTACTGCAAAGGAGAGGACCAAGTAGCTGACATCTTCACTAAGGCTTTGGGAGGTCAAAACTTTGACAGATTCCGCAACAAGCTTGGTTTGATTCACAAAATGGCAAGTGGGAGTGTTGTGTAATGCCATTTTGGTTTCAAACCAAACTAAAGGGACATCTAGTTAGTGTGAGTTGTTGGAATAGTGAAACAGTAATGAGTGAGACTTATGTCTTGTATTAGAGTCTAGGCTAGCTAGTTGGTAATGAACTGTTGTAGTAGTTGAGGACAGAGCATTATGACTCTGTTTTTCTTTTGTTATATGTCAATGTAAGGTCTGAGAGAGAGAGAAAGTTTTTTCAGTAAGAAAATGATATGAAAGAAACAATGGTTCAAGGTTATTTCTATATTCTTTACAAGTTTCTTTTCAAAATACTAAACACCTTTCATTCACAAGAAATGTTTATTTAAAACAAGTATCACAACATTGTCGTGCAAAAAACTTAAGCATCACTTATATTAAAACAGATAGAGCATATATTATGAAGAAGGCCGGAAGCATGGACGTTGCCAGCTTCCCTTCAAGGTCAGCTTTCCTCAAAGAACCCCCACACGACCTTACTTCCCTCCTCCATACACCAAGTCTCTCTCTCTCTCTCTCTCTCTCTCTCTCTCTCTCTCTCTCTCTCTCTCTCTCTCTCATTCTTCTCAAACTCTCTAGATAGCTAGCCTAGACTCTAATACAAGACATAAGTCTCACTCATTACTGTTTCACTATTCCAACAACTCACACTAACTAGATGTCCCTTTAGTTTGGTTTGAAACCAAAATGGCATTACACAACACTCCCACTTGCCATTTTGTGAATCAAACCAAGCTTGTTGCGGAATCTGTCAAAGTTTTGACCTCCCAAAGCCTTAGTGAAGATGTCAGCTACTTGGTCCTCTCCTTTGCAGTACATCAACTGAATCTCACCATTCTTCACATAATCCCTAACCACATGATATTTTATTTGAATGTGTTTGGTTCTCAGGTGTTGAACTGGATTCTTTCCGATGGTAATGGCTGATTGCATGTCGCTGAATATTGGAACTCCCAATTGAGTGATGATCCCTAAATCCATGAGTAACCGCTTTAACCAAGTTGCTTGATTTGCAGCAGCACACAAAGCCATGTACTCAGCCTCTGCTGTAGATTGAGCTACGGTATCTTGCTTGCTGGTTTGCCAAGTGAATACTGCCGATCCAATGCTATAACAGTATCCAGTTGTTGATTTTAAATCTTCTCTGAAACCTCCCCAATCACTGTCTGAATATCCTCTAAGTTTTGGTTCTCTTACCGATGAAAACATCAATCCCATATCTGTTGTACCCCTGATGTATCTAAGCACTTTTTAGCATCTTTAAGGTGAGAGGATTTGGGTTCTTTTAGATACCTGGACAAGTATGAGGCAGAGAACATTAAATTTGGTCTGGTGGCTGTAAGATATAAGAGGCCTCCCACTAGACTTCTGTAAACACCGCTATCTACAAGCTCTTCTTTTTCTTCCTCTGCATTCTTTCGTTGAGGTAACAAGGGCGTAGACATGATCTTACATTCCTCCATGTCAGCTTCTTCGCATAGCACTCTTGAGACAAGAATATGCCCTCTTGATTTTGCACAATCTCCATACCAAGGAAGTAGTTCAATAGCCCCAAATCTGACATTTCAAACTCATCTTTCATTTCTCTCTTGAATTCTTCCACCAAGTTCTCATCATCACCAGTAACAATAAGATCATCTACATAGATGCAGACGACTAAAAGCTTCCCTTGAGTTTCTTTTGTGTACAATGCGTGATCATTGTCACTCCTCTTGAAGTTTTCCTTTTCAAAGAATTCATCGATTCTGCTATACCAAGCTCTTGGAGCCTGTTTTAATCCGTAGAGAGCTTTGTGTAGTAGAAGAACATGATCTTCGTTTCCCCTTCTTTCAAAGCCTGGAGGTTTCTCAGCATAGATTTCTTCTTCTAGTTTCCCATTTAGAAAAGCAGGTTTGACATCAAGTTGAAACAGTTTCCATGTCCTTTGAGCTGCTACGGCAAGAAGTAATCTTATGGTTTCATGTCTTGAAACTGGAGCAAAAGTCTCCAAGTAGTCGACGCCATATTGCTGTGTGAAACCTCTTGCCACAAGTCTAGCTTTGTGTCTGACAATCTTCCCATTTGCATCCGTTTTTAGCCTGTATATCCACTTTACACCAACTACATTCTTGTCAGGAGGTCTTTGAACAAGTTCCCATGTCTCATTTTTCTCGATCATCTGTATCTCTTCTTTCATGGCTTCATTCCATTCAGTGTGTTTAGCGGCTTCTTCGAACAATGCAGATTCTTCTAGACCACTGTAGCAGCCTTCCATTACCGCAGAATACTCTATATCCGCATATGGGGCTGTGAGCATAACATCAGCTAGAGATCGAGTTCTCTTATTCAGTCTACTTAAGCATTCATCAGGACTGATCTGTTCATAGTTTGGAGAAGATCCTCCTTCTCCAGCATTATCATTTATCATCTCTGTCTCGCTTGTTTCTGAACTTCCTTCTTCTGAATTTGTCTCGATGATTACATTGTAGCCCTTGACTACTTCCTTCTTGTTCCAATCCCACTTGCTATCTTCATTGAGAATGATGTCTCTAGAGATTTCAACTCTGTTTTCTTCCAACATATATACTCTATACCCTTTTATTTGAGAGCTGTACCCCCCGAACACTGCCCTCTTTGACTTATCATCCCACTTTCTTCTCTTCTCATCCGGAATATTAGCACAGACAGCCAAACACTCTCATGTGTCCTAGTGACAGTTTTGTACCATTCCAAGCTTCAAGAGGTGTCTTGTTTTTGAGTGCTCGAGTTGATGTTCTGTTTTGAACATTAGCTGCATTGTAAACAGTTTCTGCCCAAAATGTTAATGGTAGATCTTTAGCTTTGATCATAGCTCGAGCCATTTCTACTAAACTTCTGTTTCGTCTTTCTAAGACTCTATTTTGCTGTGGAGAATAAGCCGCTGTAAGCTGTCTCTCAATACCATTTTCTTCCAAAAACTTTGCGAATTCTCCTGATAGATACTCTGAGCCTTGATCTGTTCTAAGCTTCTTGATTCTACAGTTAGCTTGATTTTCAACTAGATTCTTGAATCTTTTTAAGGTTTGGAAGACATCAGACTTAGCTTTTAGAAAATAGACCCATATCATTCTAGTAGCATCGTCTATAAAGGTGAGGAAGTACCTGCTGCCACTGAAAGAGGTATTCTGCATTGGACCGCATAAGTCGCTGTGTATCAGTTCTAGTTTCTCAGTTGCTCTTGACTCTGACTCTTTTGGGAATGAGTCACGAGTATGTTTGCCAATGATGCAGCTCTCACACCCTCCTTGAGTAGCTTTGAACTTAGGTAGACCTGTGACCATTTCCTTTGACTGAAGATTGTTCACGTTCGTGTAGCCAATGTGTCCAACACGCTTGTGCCATAATTCTGCAATACTCTCCTTAGCTACCATGGCGGTTTCTTCTTTGGAATTCCATCTGATATGGAAACTCTTGTTTACCATTGGGATCACTCCTATTTTTCTTCCAGCACTGTCATGTATGATGCATTTGCTTTCTTGAAAAATAACCTTGTATCCATTAGTTATCATCTGCGGAACACTAAGAAAGTTCTTCCCAAGTTTGGGAACTAGAAACACATCTCTTATGATTCTTTTCCCTTTCTTGGTTATGACCTCAATATCTCCTTTGCCTTCTGATATTAGTACAGCTCCATTTCCGACTTTTATGGGAACTCTTATACTTGTGTTGAGTTTGACAAAAGCTTTCTTGTTTGGTGTCATATGATTTGTGCACCCACTATCTATGAGCCAAACATCTTCCTTGTTTGCTTCGTCACCTTCTTGTCTTGCTGTAAACACATGATTTTCTTCTTCTTTCTTGTTCTTGTTGATATCTTGTACTGTTGCCTCAGTTCCTTTGACTTTGGCTTTCTCCATTGCTGAATCTCCTTGATTCACCATCTTCATCTTGTTCTCCAACTTCTCATTCTTGTTACTTTCTTGTACTGCTCCCTTGGTTTCTCTGACCATGGCCTTCTTCATCGGCAAATCTTCTTGACTCACCATCTTTGTTTTGTTCAAGAGGTCTCCATGAATCATCATGAGCTCTGATACCATGTTGTGATACTTGTTTCAAATAAACATTTCTTGTGAATGAAAGGTGTTTAGTGTTTTGAAAAGAAACTTGTAAAGAAGATAGAAATAACCTTGAACCATTGTTTCCTTCA
This sequence comes from Eutrema salsugineum, assembly GCF_000478725.1. NCBI lineage: Eukaryota > Viridiplantae > Streptophyta > Magnoliopsida > Brassicales > Brassicaceae > Eutrema > Eutrema salsugineum. Next base: position 11,367,432 of record NW_006256342.1, read on the forward strand.
TTTCATTTTCTTACTGCAAAAACTTGCTCTCTCTACCTTACATTGACATATAACAAAAGAAAAACAGAGTCATAATGCTCTGTCCTCAACTACTACAACAGTTCATTACCAACTAGCTAGCCTAGACTCTAATACAAGACATAAGTCTCACTCATTGCTGTTTCACTATTCCAACAACTCACACTAACTAGATGTCCCTTTAGTTTGGTTTGAAACCAAAATGGCATTACACAACATACAATCCATTTATTTAATAAAACACCCAAAAAAAAAGTTTTTTGCACACACAATTAAAGATTCATTTTTTTTTCTTCATACTAAACCATTATTTATTATCTATTTAAACAAATTAAACCAAAAAAAAATAATATGCATAATACTAAAAATTAAAATTAAAAAATATATCACTTATTTGAGAACCCAAAAAATCTTAAATCTTTACTTATTTCAGAAAAGAGAGAGTATTTAACAACCGATTATTTTACAAAAAAAAAACAACTTCATGAATTGATTAAACCTAAAATTATATTTCTACTAGTTAACTTTTCTGCGCCTTGCGCGGGCTGATATAATTTTTCATTTGATTGTTTGAAAATCTAATAGTAGTTTGGATTCATTTGTTTTTATTTATTCTCTATTGTTGAGTATATTTATTTGTTAGATTTCCTTGCACTCTAATGTTTAAAAACATGATCATGAAAACAATATAAAAGAGAGTAAATAAAAACATTTTAGTATCCAAATAATTTAGTTTAAATAGTTTTGAGATCTTTTAATCATTGGTCTATGTATTTTAGACGTAGTTTTTTTAATTACCGTACGAACTTATTCGATTTTGATCACTGTTTTATGTATTTTAGACATCACAAATACCATCATTTCATTAGACACTCCATTGATTGATTTTTACTTTTTCATTAGATTTGACTAAATATCGGTTTTATAAATTTGAAAAATGGTATTGACAATAAAGTGAAGTATTAATTATTTCTTATTTAAAACTTGTTTAGAAAAACATTAGTATATGTTTACCTGATGAGTACTTGTGTGAGCCAAAACTCGCATAACCAAAAATTTGTAAGGAAAAATTTAGGGATCCGAAATTTCTAGGGTAATCGCAAGAACAGTAAGATCAAAAGAAGGTTTTTGCTGAAAAGTATTTAGGTCTTATTGCTCTCGAGTTGTGAAAAGTTACATAATGAATTGTGTAAATCGCTTATATATACTAACTCTCTTAACCGCCTCTCCCAAAAATCTCGGGAGAGATTTTTGGAATATTCCCTTATCTTGTCGTGCGGCCACCGTCATAACGCTTTTGCCTAGGGTTTCAGTAGGCTCGCATCTTCCGGCTCGGCCCACTTTCTCTTGTGCGCAGCTCGGCCCATCTTCTTTTATGCACGGCTCGGCCCATTTGAATATTCTTCACGCGGCTCGGTTCACTTACTTCCTCCTCACGGCTCGGCCTGTTTACAGCTTGGCCTACTCCTTCCATGCGCGGCTCGGCCCATACTTAATGGATCGCTGGTTCTCCTTGCAAAATCGGCTCTTCGATATTCCATAGGTGGTTTAAACCGATTGGGGTGAAACCGACCCCAACAGTTAGCCCCCCAGCTCGTCAATTTCGGAGGTGAGAGTGACGAGATTTGTTATTCCTAGTCATGGGATTAAACCATCGAGTTGAACCTGTCGTGGGGTGATCACAGGCGAGACGTATTGGGAACGAGATTGCCGAGCCGTTATGGAGCGAGGTGACTGGCATGAGGGGCAATGCCGAGCTGTTTTGGCGGAGGTAACGACGAGGCGTTTTTTCGAGAAAGTTGCCGAGCCGTTTCGTGTTAACGATAACGACGAGGCGTTTTTCTAAGGACGAGGCGCCTTTTTTCTCAGAAAGTTGCCGAGCCGTGTGTCAAGGTAACGACGAGGCGTTTTTTCGAGAAAGTTGCCAAGCCGTTTCGTGTTAATGATAACGACGAGGCGTTTCGCTAAGAACGAGGCGTCTTTTTTCTCAGAAAGTTACCGAGCCGTGTGTCAAGGTAACGACGAGGAATTTTTTCGAGAAAGTTGCCAAGCCGTTTCGTGTTAATGATAACGATGAGGTGTTTATGTTAATAGTGCTGAACCGTATCGACAAAGCATGGTTCGGTTCGCGCAGCTTGATGAGATATTCTCAGATAACCGTAGCTATGTTGTGGGCTCGGTTTACCTGGACAAATCATACAAGAAGCGTTTAGCAGCTGTTAGTTCTTTCCAAGACATTTTGAGTGTTGGTGTGTATGACGGACACGCCAGGAAGTTATGCATTCACCGCAGACTTCACGCGCCTTCATTGAATACCTTTGCGCCATCCTGAGGTCCACGCGGACTTCACGCGCTTCTGTTGTTCTATAAATGGGTGAGATCCTTCGTTCCTTCTCATAATCTTCAGATCCACTCGTTTTCACTAAAAGGTAGCTCTCCCTTCTCTCTTCTTTCTCTCTCTAGTTTATTTATTTTCCGGCTAGGGTTCCGAGGTCTCCGCCGCCCTAGATCTTTTTCCGACGAAAGTTGGCCGCGTAGTATTGTAATTTCCGTACAAGCTGTAAATCATGTCGAACCGTTCCGACGATTCGTTAGATTCGCTTTTTAACTACGTGCCGAGCCGTATGGACGCCAAGGTGAGAGGCGTAACAGGATCTTCCGAGGCGTCTGTCTCGCCGAGCCTGATAACTAAGAGTTATCAGGCTCTTAGAAGGGTTATCAATCCCCTTGTCAAAGTAGTATAAGGGGTGTCAAACCAAGCTTGTAAACGAGACACTAGCCTATGTCATTTGTTCACTTAAGTCAAGACAAGATGATAAAAGTTTGGTTACGATGATTAACAGGCAAATGAGCAATAAAGTTAAATAAAAGCAGAGATTTAAACTAATCAAGATGCAAATAACAAACAGGTGATTCAGATGATGGTAATGAATGATAAAGGCAGAAGCTTTAGACAGGATATTTGACTCGGGTGCTTCCAAGTTAGACTAAGGGGCTAATGAATCATTTTATCAAGCGATTTCATTTGACTTTGAACTCAAGGCACGTTAATCTTCCCATGAAAGTATTAAACGTCTAAACTGATCCTCTTTCATACCAAAATCCCTTTTGAGAAGCACGAATCAGTCAGCAATAAGAATCGGTTCAGAAACGTCATTTAAGAGAACAAACTATCACTCTCGCGATGAAAGACTCTTAAACCCTTAACCGAGTGGTTCAGACATTTCTACAAACACTTCTGATGCGAGATATGTTTCAGATCTGAACCTCAAGTGATGTGCTTGGATCCAGCTTAGAGATCTCGTCGGTTAAGGAATGAAACATGCAAGACTAGACACCTAAACCCATTAATCCACCTTGAAAGCACCCTAATCTACCTATCTAAAGCCGCTTAAACGACTACTCACTGATCATAACGAGCTCACTAAGTCCTTTGCAAGACGTGTAGCTAGTCATGATAAGGAGTTTGATGTTGGATGATAAAAGAAATAAAGAAAGAACAAGATTCTGATGCAAAAACGAGATATCGGATTAGATTAATCAAGTTTCACAAAAAAGGCAAGTTCTTAGAGCTAAAAACAGATAAGAGATAAGATAACTAGGTTTTTTGTCTCAAAATGTATTTATAGCAAAGGGAAAGTGTCGCGGGTCAGCCCGGAACAAACCGGGTACTGAACCGCCTTCTTGGGTTGATGGGTGAGTGCCACGGTGTGTCGGAAAGTGAAGCCGAGGTCTTCATGCCGAGGCGTGCACGTGAGTCAGGATCCAGATGAAGATCTCGTGAAGAACACGTCAAGAACATGCATGAACCCTAGTCTTTGATCTATCCTCACGTGTATGTTCTTGAGCCATTCTGTTCTTGATTCTGGGTTTGTGACAAGGGACCTCGGGATAAAATGTCGAGGGGTCATGATGTCGAGGTTCTTGGGAGAACACAGTCCGGCATGCCCGCCGAGGTCATTACACCGAGGTGTACTTTCAACACTTAGTCGTTTCCAGCTTCAGTTCTTACGTATGCATGCCTCGATCTAACCATGCCAAGGCTTTGGCACGAGGTCTAGTCCAGAATACTTCCAAGATATGAGCCTCGACTTGAGTGACGCCAAGGTAAAGATACCGAGGCTTGTGAAAATACTTAGCGCGTATCGCAACTCTTTTAGGCTTGTATCGACCCTGTCACCTTCCGGAAGCAGTAACTTTCAGCACACGACTCCAATTGCTCTGGGACCAGTTCCACAGTCAAGATGACTCAATAAGCTCGAACTTTGGTGAAGAAACCATCGGAGCTTGGGGAGTGGAAGGCTTCCTGGATTTAACATCTTTGCGCCGCATTGAAATCACCGGAAAATAGACTTTTAGACCGATGTGAACTCCGGAGACCCTATCTTCCAAACCTTTGATCCGAATTGAGCGATTCCAAATGCTCTGAGAATATCTTCCATGGATCTCGAACTTTGGTGAAGACCGAGTAAGCTGGTTCGGTCTGGAGGGGCTCCGTCCGCCATGATCTTTGAAGTTCGCCGTTCAGTTCTCGGGTACGCGCAATGCTGGTGAATGCTCCGGAAGCCATATCTTTCTCTCCACTGGTCCGAATTGGATGATTCCAACTGTTCTGGAATCTTTGCTTGATTATCTCCAACTTTGGTGAAGACCCCGACAACTGATTCGGACCGGAAGGTTCCCCGAATTGCTGATCTCTGAATTGCGCGGGCAAGGACAACTTTTGGTCGTAAAAACCTTCCCGCGGTAAGAAAAATGGCCGAGGGCTGTGTACCGCGGTAAGCTTTTTGGTCGTAAAAATTCTTGCCTCGGTCAAAAACTTGTCCCGTGGTATTTTTGCACTCGATACTCGATTCTGGCCGATCGGTAAGGTTTTTGGCCGGTAATGAGCGTCCGGTAAACATTTTGGCCGAGGTTTCCGACCAGCCGGTACGAGATTTGGCCGAGAAATTCCTCCAAGCGGTTTTCACCATTTTTGACCCTTTTCTTCACCGTTTTCTTTTCTGTTCCTCTTCTTAGGCTCCAATTGGTCTCCAAAGCTCCTAATAAAGACTTCAAAACATGCAAAACTCTTTGGGACCTAATGCAAGCCCTAAGTCCTATTTTAATGCCTAAAGATTCAATTTACATGAGAAAACACATGATGAGGACTCTATAATGCAATCTAAATGATGTAAAATATAGACATATCAACTCCCCCACACTTGTCCTTTGCTTGTCCTCAAGCAAAATGAACAAATGAGAGAGAGAGGTTGTAATGCAGATGGAGCTCATATTTCCTTTTTAGAGAGAAGTGACCACAAGAGAACTCGGATTCATGCTCAAATATGCAATGCAAAGCTATACTCGGATATTTTCCAACTAAAACACGGAATCTCCATAAGTCATTATCACATTCAACTCTTTCACATTCATTAAGTTCGTAACCGGTGAATCAAATGATGCAATGTTTAAATAGGCTGGCTTGGCTAGGGTAAGGTCATGAAATAAAAATGATCTCATCAATATTCAAGCGGGTGCAATGCAACAAGGATCTCTCTATGAACGACCGAACTTTGGCAGAATGCTAAAGGTAAAAAAGCAACCGATGCATACAAGGGCAAGACTCATCACACCCCACACTCCACTCAAAGCGTTTCTCAATTGCTCACCCTCTCAGAATCCTCACTCTTCACAATCGTTTTCTTTTCACTAGGGGACTCGCCTTTTTCTTTTATTTTCAAGCCTTGGTTTTCACTTATTCACACAGCTCTTTTCTTTCATAACGTATAGCCTCTTTCATTTTCATTTCAGAGCACTTGAGCCTTTGGCTTCTTTTCATTTCAGAGCTTATCTTTTCACATCCAAGACTTAATTCATTTTCATTCATTCCCTTGGCTATTTTCACTCTCACTTTTCCACTCAGCTCACCTTTTTCCACTCACCAACAAGTCTTTTCCCCCACACTTATTTCTCACCAATACTCTTGGTTCCTTGATGTTGGAACATACCACTCAATGAGCCAAACCCTTGTCGCTCTAAACCTAACACTTTCTGCTAAGTTCAGTCCAAGGTGGCCTTACAATTCTCACACAAACATTGGCTCGAAAGAAAGATGGGTTCAAGGTGAGGGAACTGATCCATGATGCGGATTCAGCTACTTGAGCTAAGGAAGGAGGGTGGTAAAAACAACGATTCTAGCTCAAGTATGTATATCGGTATCCACAAGCCTATTTAAGCAATGCATCAAAGGATATTTTCATTTCAAGTTCAGGGTTATCACTTAGCTAGAGTTGAGTGTAATTCAGACTTGCTTCTCAGATTCAAATCGTTTCAAGCTTTACAAGCACAGAATGAGTTTCACAAGCATATTTAGTTCAAGTTCTCAAGTTATTTACTCTCTAGGAAAAAATCTATCATTGCTCCTTGCACTGATGCAATCCTACATGATGCAACTAGACTCGATCTTAAAATGCGAGATGCAACTAGAATGATGTAATTTATCACATGTATTAAGCTAAATGAGACTCAAGAATGCAAAAGTCAAATAAGAACAAAGAAAACAAGATCAGAAAACACAAAGCTCCTCCCCCACACTTAGATAACACAGTCCCTTGTGTTATAAAAGCGTGTGAGAGAAGTGAAAAGACAAACTGAACGAATGCAAGATGATATATACAAGATGCATATGTACAAGGTTTGAAGTCGATACCTTAGTCGGAGAGGTCGGATCCCAAGTAGTGCGAGGGATTCGATGTTGAGCAGGATGGAGTGGGCTGACGTGGTGGGCTGCTTTCTGAGGGTTCAGGCAGGAAAGCCGTGGCTGGATTGATCCAGTCTTCTTTGCCTGGTGGAAACTCCGGGTTCCTCGCGTTTGAGCTTTCTCCAACTCCTTCTTCTGTAATCGGTGCGGTTGAGGTCGCTGAGTTCTTATCCGGTGAGGATGGCCTCGTGAGCTGCTTTACCTTCTTCTTCAAATGCCTCACACAATCCACCAATGCGTGGATGGTTTTGTCTTGCCACTTACACCACTTTTGAAGGGTGTTCACTCGCGAATACAGCTTCTTGGTGTGGTATTCAGGCTCACCCCACACTTGCGGATCAAAGTGATAGCGGCCTGCTCCGATCCTTCTCTCATAGTGTCTCTGCTCCTCGTTATCACAATCTTCCGGGCCATTAGTGTTCTCGGGTTTGCTGGGTGCTGCCTTGGTGCATTTGCGTGTTGGTGTGTCGAGAGCTGGGTTATACAACTGGTCTTTGAGAACGTAGAATGAGACGTTACACTGCTTGTCGAGCATGGTGAGGCTTCGGTTAGGCAGTAGAACCTGTGTGCCGTCTCTATGCAGTAGGGTGAAGTTGTAAACCCATTTGTCCCCTGACTTGCCTCCGAAGAAACCACTTTTGCTTAGTATAACTCATCAATGAGATTCAGCTTCTTTGGTGAATCAGGGAATATAAACCCTTGAGCCCTCAGAATCTTGGTGACTATCCAACCGTTCTGAAGTCTTCTTGCTCCTCGCTTCTTGCGATCGCACCATACATTGTGCCGATAAGTGAGCATTTGAATGGCAAAGAATGCACCCAATGATGGTACATGCAGTGGCCCTTGGAACTCTTTCTTGTTCTTCATTTGAGTGATGAACGGCTTCAGTCCGAGTCCCAATAGTTCAAGCTCGGCCGTGTGAATAACACCAGGGTTAAAGGTCGAGAAGAATGTTGATGCTTGGACGCGGTTTGTGTATCTGATCGCAGGGTTCCTTATGCAGCTTGTCTTGCTCTTGCCTCCAAGGTAGGGTCCAAAAGATATCGTTTCCCACAAGGCGGCCAACTCATCACGAGGGTACACAAACTTGTCAAGCGAGCTTCCATTCCTTTCAAACCCAAAGATTTCATCAAGCTCCTTGAAACTGACCTTGCTGTCCATTTCAAACTCAATGTGGCCGAATCCTTTGCCATGTAAATGCTTTGGATCTCTCTTGGGGTAGATGATGACCTCCAAGGTTGCAAGAAACTGCTGTGTAATTCCTTCATAGGCAACATCGCTCATCTCAAAGAACTTTGCCAAGCCCATATTCTCAAAAATGAGGGTCACGTCATCAAGTATCTCGAGTTTCTTCAGCAACTCCAAGTCAGGGAATCGACCTTGAGCCACTCTGATTGAGTTAAAGTGGTCCAAGTATTCCTCAGTGGTTGGGAAGTGCTCATCCTCGGGCTCGGCCTTTGGTTCTTTCTTGGACTTTTTGTCACTGTTGTCTACATAAGGGACTAAGGCTCCGGGCTCGTCGTCATCAGATCCCACAGCTGCCTTCTTCCCGTTCCTCTTTGACTTGAGAGCTGGTGCCAGAGTGAGCTCAGTATTTCTTGCTCGTTTGGGGGTTGGCTCGTCATCGGGTCGCATCGAGGGTTTCTTGCTGGTCTCTCCACTACATGGCACGGCAACGGCTTTACCCTTCAAAACTCTCTTCTGGCCCGCACTTCTGTTTGTCTCGTGGGTAGGAACGGTTCGGTCTCCGGTCATCTGCAAGGGAGATTCTCAAAGAAACCGTCAGAGCCAAGTATATCGTTAAGCACATGTATCTCAAGATTGGCAAGTACAAAACTTTTTCTCTAGCAGAACTGATATTCATAGCTTTTTCAAACATCAAGGAAAGTAAGAACAAGCCAGAAAAACCGATTAGAGACAAGTTATCTAGACATTTCAGCTCAAACACACAAATCATCATTAAGACCGATTCCAAGCGCATTTTCTCAAGAATTTTAAAAACTCAAGAATAAGTGATTTTAAATGCAAAGACCGGTTTTTCGTGTGTTGTCTACCCTGGTGGAATTTACAAAATTGTTCCCAAAGGCCGATATACTCTAAAAGAATCGATTCCACATTTTACAAACATTTAAGCTCGCAAAGAATGAAGGAAAAAGATGAGTTCTTTAAGATGCAAATACCTTTGGGAATGCAAGATTTAAGCTGAACGAGATGCTTATGCAGAGTAGACAACACCCTAACGAGTCTAGAACGCTTGGAATCACGCGAAATGAACGAGAAATGAGTGAGTTGTGTTCATGAAATACAGAGAAAAGAGTCTAGAGGGCAAACTCTGCGTTTTGGCCAAGTATGGAGGTCGGTATGGGCTGGAGCGCGCTTTCCAGCTGGCATTTGGACTGTTGTGGGACTGGTCCCCCCTTCTGCTCCAGCTCCAGCCGTTGACCGCACCAAAAACTACTTTGACCGAGTGTTCAAATTCAAAATGCCGCGCAACCCTTCAAATGGACGGGGTATGGGGATGACGTGGGCTGTACGGACCAAGCCAAATTTTTTCGTGTTACTCTGAGCTGCCTCGACTTGTTCCACCCCGAGGGTACCAAGCCGAGTTGTCTGAGCCCATGCCAACGAGTAAATCCCCATAGCTTTCACGTCTTTTCTTTGGACCTCGCAAAGCCTCTTCTTCGTTCTAAGTGTTTCATGTGTTCTTGCTTTTGATCATTTCTTGAAACCGAGTGCCTCGGCACGCTCCACCACGAGGGCATCATGCCGAGGTCACTTGTTTTTAGCAAAGAACACGTGAGGCTTGGGGGTTTAAACAGGCTGGCCTTGGTGTAAACTGGTCGCGGCCTCGGATCAAGGTTTTTGACCGTTTTAAGTGAACATCGCCCCTCGGTATACTTATACCGAGGTGTTTACACCGTGAGCCTCCCCCACACTTAGTTATTTTACCATAGCACTTATCAGACACGACCATGATGAAATTAAGTCGAGGAATCTAGCTGAGGTTCTCAAGCTTTCACTCGGTAAAAGATGACCATGGTATGAATATACCGAGGGTCGATACCGAGGCTATGTATGCTCTTTGACTTAATTCATCAGGCCGTGTCTTTTTCAAGCTTTCTCTCACTTTCACCCTCAAGGTTCACTGTCTAACTCCTGAAACACTTAACAAACCCTTCAAAAAGCTTCAAATAAAAAGAAAAAGAAGATGAAAAACGAAATATGTACATGGATAAGCTTGGGGTGTCTCCCAAGAGCACTTTGTTTAACGTCGCTAAGTTTGACTTTTCATACCTTTTCAGGCTGATTCCGGTTCAAGTAGAGGAACTGAGGTAGCTCCCTCCCTTGTTTCTGATGCCAAGTAATGCTTTACCCTCTGGCCGTTTACCACAAAGCCTTGTCCATCTTTTCCTTTCAAAACCACGCCTCCATAGGGTCTTACTTCAAGAATCGTGAACGGACCGGACCACCTAGACCTCAGCTTCCCAGGGAACAGCTTGAGTCTTGAGTTAAACAACAGAACTTGGTCCCCTTCTTTGAACTCTCTCTTGTGTATCTTCTTGTCATGGAGCGCCTTGGTTCTTTCTTTGTAGATCTTAGAGCTCTCGAAAGCATCTAACCGGATCTCCTCAAGCTCATGAAGCTGTAAAACCCTCTTTTCTTGTGCGGTCTTGATGTCAAAGTTCAGAAGTTTCACTGCCCACAAGGCTTTGTATTCCAACTCAACTGGTAGATGACAGCTCTTCCCATAGAGCAAGTTAAACGGTGAGGTTCCAATGGGAGTTTTGTAGGCGGTTCTGTAAGCCCACAGAGCATCGTCAAGTTTCTTGCTCCAATCCTTCCTGGATGAGTTCACGGTCCTTTACAAAATGGCCTTTATCTGACGGTTGGAAACCTCCACTTGGCCGCTGGTTTGCGGATGATAAGGGGTGGCCACCTTGTGCTTTACTCCGTGCTTCTTCAAAAGACTCTCAAGAGTCTTGTTGATGAAATGGCTTCCCCCATCACTGATGACTACTCTTGGTACTCCAAACCGTGGGAAGATGATACTCTTGAAGAGTTTTACCACCACTTTTGAATCGTTGGTCGGAGATGCAACCGCTTCAACCCATTTACTCACATAATCCACTGCTACAAGGATATATTGATTCCCATATGAGCTTACAAAGGGACCCATGAAGTCAATGCCCCAACAGTCGAAGACTTCTACTTCAAAGATTGGGTTTTGGGGCATTTCATTCCTTTTGGATATGTTTCCGTGCCTTTGACAAGCTTCACACCTCGAGACCACTTCCTGGGCGTCTTTGAACATGGTCGGCCACTAGAAACCGCTCTGTAGAACCTTGGCAACTGTCTTGAACGCACCTAAATGACCACCATACGATGAGCCGTGGCATTCTTGTAGCACTGGATGGATCTCTTCTTCGGCCAAGCATCGCCTATAGAGATGGTCCTTGTTAAGCACGTAAAGATACGGCTCATCCCAATGATACCTCATCACATCTCTAAAGAACTTCTTCCTCTGATAAGTATCAAGATCTGGTGGCTCTAATCCGCAAGACAAGTAGCTCACAAGATCCGCGAACCATGGAAGGCTTCTTTCCTTGATCGTATTGGCTTCCTCCACCTCTAAGTAAGACCGGACTAACATGAGATGTTCCTCGGGTAAAGCATCATCTATAGGGACCTATTCTTCAATCCTCAGCCTTGAGAGGTGATATGCGGCTCCGTTTTCAATGCCCTTCTTATCAAGTATCTGCATGTCAAATTCTTGGAGCAATAAGACCCATCTCAAAAGCCTCGGCTTAGCGTCCTTCTTAGACATCAGGTACCTCAAGGCCGCGTGATCTGTGTAAACCGTGACCTTTGATCCCACTAGATAACTCCTGAATTTGTCAATGCAAACACAATGGCAAGCATTTCCTTCTCGGTGGTGGCATACTTTTCTTGAGCCGAGTCCAAAGTGCGGCTGGCATAGTAGATCACATGGAGCTTCTTATCTTTCTTCCATCTCCTACAGCATAATCAGATGCATCGGTCATCACTTCAAATGGTAAAGACCAATCAGGGGCTTGTACAATTGGTGCACTGATCAAAGCCTCCTTGATTCTCTTGAATGCTTCCTCACATTCTTCATCAAAGTTGAAATCCACTTCTTTGCACAATAACCTGGTCAAAGGCCTGGCTATCTTGGAGAAATCCTTGATGAACCGTCTATAGAACCCAGCGTGGCCAAGGAAGCTTCTTATTCCTTTCACAGAATTCGGGGCTTGTAAGTTCACCATCACCTCGATCTTGGCCTTATCCACCTCGATGCCTTTCTCTGATACCTTGTGTCCCAAGACAATGCCTTCTTGGACCATGAAATGACACTTTTCCCAGTTTAAGACAAGCCTATGCTCCTCACACCGCTTGAGAACCTGAGAAAGATTAGCAAGACATTCGGAGAAAGAGGAGCCGTATACGGAGAAGTCATCCATAAACACCTCAACTTTCTCTTCAATTAGATCAGAGAAAATGTGCATCATACATCTTTGAAAAGTGGCCGGTGCATTACACAAACCGAATGGCATTCTTCTATAAGCATAAGTGCCATAAAGGCAGGTGAATGTCGTTTCTCTTGATCTCGGGGGTCTATAGGTATTTGAAAGAACCCCGAGTATCCATCGAGAAAACAAAATAAGGATGATTAGCTAACCGTTCAAGCATTTGATCAATGAATGGTAAAGGAAAATGATCTTTTCTTGATGCAGAATTCAATTTCCTATAGTCAATGCACATGCGATGGCCGGTTATAGTTCTTTGGGCTATGAGTTCATCCTTATCGTTTTTCACCACCGTGATCCCACCTTTCTTGGGCACAACCTGTACAGGAGATACCCACCGAGAGTCAGAGATTGGATATATTATCCCTGCCTCAAGGAGCTTTAGTATCTCCTTCTTAACCACCTCTTTGAGGTTCGGGTTAAGTCGACGTTGGTGCTCAATAGAGGACATGGCTTGGTCCTCTAGGTGGATCCTGTGGGTGCATATATCAGGAGAGATTCCTCTAATGTCAGCCAAGGAATACCCTATGGCTCTCCTGAATTTCCTTATTTCACTAAGTAATGCACGTTCCTCATGCTCAAGCAAGTTATCGTTTATGATCACAGGAAAAGTAGAGTTTAGACCTAAGAATGCATACCTGAGCCCTGTTGGTAGAGGCTTGAGCTCAACAGGGGGTGTGTGTGCCTCATTCCAATTGGCATCAAAGCTGCATTGGCCCGGAACAGCTTCCTCGGCCTTTGCTTCATTCTCGCGCGGTTTACCATCGGCCTCGGTATGAGTTGTCACGGCCATGATATCCCGAGGTGTCTTTTCTTTTCCCTTTGACTCCTCGCTTTCTAGAATGTCGAGGCTGCTCGTGTGGAGCTCCAAAAACCTCGCCCCAGCTCCAAGTTCCCTCGGTTGGTCCAAAAGACGCTTGTACACCTCGCTTTCCTCGTTCAAGTACCCATGCTCGCTTTGTTCCCGCGTTAAGACCACTTGTAACGGATCCTCTGCGTTCAACTCTTCAAGGAGCTCATCAGCCAGCTCCTCCATTACCTCCACATAGAAAACCTGACCTCCAATGGTCGGTTTCTTCATCATTTCCTTCACGTTGAACTTCATAGTCTCGGAACCGATGTGTAGTTCAATCATTCCTCCTCTCACATCTATTATGGCTCCTGCGGTTGCTAAGAACGGTCGGCCCAAGATGATAGGGTCTAATGGTTCCTCGTCCATCTCAAGAACTATGAAGTCCGTGGGGATTTCTATCTCACCGATCCTCAAAGGTAGATCCTCAAGCAACCCCACCGGTAATCTAACCGATCTATCAGCTAATACAAGAGAGATCTTGGCTGGCTTGTAGCTTTTGTATCCCAATCTCTTGGCCACCGTGTAAGGCATTAAGCTCACAGAAGCTCCAAGGTCACATAAACAGTTTGAGAACTTCAGGTGACCTAAAGCACACGGCAAAGTGAAGCTGCCCGGATCGGATAGCTTCCTTGGTATAGATCTTCTTTGTATTATGGCACTGCACTCATGGCTCAGTATCACCATACCCTGGAGCACCTTTGTCTTGTTGAGGATCGCGTCCTTTAGAAACTTCCCAAGCTGGGGTATAGCTAAGAAAGCATCTATAATGGGTAAGGTGAGTTGCGTGTTCTCCAAGTGTTTCTCAAAGACCGCCTTGGCCTTGTCTAGGATTTTCTTTTTGAAACGCCCTGGGAACGGTATCTTGGGTTGATAAGGTGGTGGTGGAACATAGGGCTTTTCAAGCTCGGTTGTCTTTTCCACCTCTTTTCCTTTGTCCTTGATCGGTTCTTTCTCTAAGACCGCTTCTTTACACGCATCGTCTGAGGCTGCCTCCCCCTCTAATTGCTCATTGGCCTCAATGAGCTTTGTCTTAGGCGTTGGAGTTTGTAATTCCTTACCACTCCTCAATGTGATGGCGTTCACATACTCTTTAGGGTTCGGCTCCGGTTTACCTGGTAAAGCTGGGCCTCTCGATGATGTAGAAGCTTGATTCTGCTTAAGCTCTCTGATATCTTGCTGCATTGTCGCGTGCTGGCTCTCAACCCTTTGCTGGCCCTGTAACAGTTGCTGTAGTATCCCACAGACGTCGTTCCCCATTTGATTCTGACCCGTTCTCTGAATCTGTTGTTGATTACCCATCGGCTGCGGATGGAACCCTGGTGGAAACTTGTGTTGCTGCGGTTGGTTGTTGAAGTTGTTACTCTGAGCCGCTTGATTCTGCTGAGTGTAGCCGTGTTGTTGCCCACTGAACTGTTGCTTGTGATGGAAGGTATTCTGAAAAGGAGCCTTTTGAGCATAGCGTTGTTGTTGTTGTTGAGCAGGGTACACTTGGTCTTGAGGGTTAGCTACATTCGGGTTTCTGTATGAGAGGTTTGGGTTACTGTTGTAGTTGTTAAACCGCTGATACCTCTGCTGATTCCCTATGTAATTCAGCTCCTCTTGTGTTAGACCATCTTCATTAACATTGTCAAAACTTGGCCCTTGCTCATCAAACTCGCCTACAAAGTGTATTGGCTTTTGAGTCGCCATCAAAACCTTGTCAAGCTTACTCTGAAGCTCTCTTATATCCTTTTCCATGTGCTGTTCATCACTAGATCCCTCTGTACGGTTTGCTCTATCAAAGTCCTCTCCATACGTGTCATTGGACATGGCTAGGTTCTCAACTAGTTCCATTGCCGCAGTGATCTCTTTTCCAAGAAAATTCCCATTTGAAGCTGTATCGAGTTGGTTTCTGATCTTGGGGAGTGCACCTCGGTATAAAGTACTCAAGAGGGATGCCTCTGAGAAGCCGTGGTGTGGGCATTGGTTAGTGTAGCTTCTAAACCGTTCCCAAGCTTCACTAAAGCTCTCGTTATTGTGCTGCGTGAAACTTGAGATCTGATTCCTGAGCTTAGCCGTGCGTGATGTGGAAAAGAACTTTGATAAGAACGCCAGTTTACACTGCTCCCAGGTTTGTATAGAACCCCTCGGTATATTCTTTTCCCACTGGTGTGCTTTATCACCGAGGCTGAAAGGGAACAAGCGTAGCTTGAAGCTATCTTCGGAGACGCCATTTATCTTGGTTAAGTCGCAAACCCGATCAAATTGATCTAGATGCTCGAGAGGGTCTTCTCCAGCCAGACCGTGGAACTTTGAGTTTTGCACCATATTGAGCAGGGAAGCTTTAACTTCAAAGTTGTTGTTTTGAACTGGTGGAGCTTGAATCCCAGCTCGGTATTGGTGCGCATTAGCTCGGTCATTCTCTCCAACACAGATTGGAGGATGTTGTCTCTGAACTTGGGGCGGTGGCGGATGAACATGATGGGCTTGTTGTTCATTTCTATTCGCTTGGTGTTGGTTTTGCTGAGCAAGCCGTTCGTTTCTTTGAGCCTGTTGCTGATTAACATAGGCTTGTTGTTCATTTCTTCCTGCCTGCGCCTGATTAGCCTGAGCCTGGTGCTCGGCTGCCTGAGCCTGTTGCTCCATTTCTGTTGTTCTGCCATTCCAAGTCTGTCAAAGTGCCGTTCTCTCTCGCGAGCTCGCTTTTCTAATCTGTCGATGTTATAGTCGTATGGGAAAAGCGATCCTGTGCTCCGAGACCTGGTATTCATGCACCTGAAAACAAAACAAGAACTTGGGAAGAAGTTAGTAAAACAAAGGAAAGAAAAGCTTGAACTCAAGAAAAAACAAGAGACTAATGCTCCTACAAGTTGGCAACGGCGCCAATTGATAACTAAGAGTTTTCAGGCTCTTAGAAGGGTTATCAATCCCCTTGTCAAAGTAGTATAAGGGGTGTCAAACCAAGCTTGTAAACGAGACACTAGCCTATGTCATTTGTTCACTTAAGTCAAGACAAGATGATAAAAGTTTGGTGACGATGATTAACAGGCAAATGAGCAATAAAGTTAAATAAAAGCAGAGATTTAAACTAATCAAGATGCAAATAACAAACAGGTGATTTAGATGATGGTAATAAATGATAAAGGCAGAAGCTTTAGACAGGATATTTGACTCGGGTGCTTCCAAGTTAGACTAAGGGGCTAATGAATCATTTTATCAAGCGATTTCATTTGACTTTGAACTCAAGGCACGTTAATCTTCTCATGAAAGTATTAAACGTCTAAACTGATCCTCTTTCATACCAAAATCCCTTTTGAGAAGCACGAATCAGTCAGCAATAAGAATCGGTTCAAAAACGTCATTTAAGAGAACAAACTATCACTCTCGCGATGAAAGACTCTTAAACCCTTAACCGAGTGGTTCAGACATTTCTACAAACACTTCTGATGCGAGATATGTCTCAGATCTGAACCTCAAGTGATGTGCTTGGACCCAGCTTAGAGATCTCGTCGGTTAAGGAATAAAACATGCAAGACTAGACACCTAAACCCATTAATCCACCTTGAAAGCACCCTAATCTACCTATCTAAAGCCGCTTAAACGACTACTCACTGATCATAACGAGCTCACTAAGTCCTTTGCAAGACGTGTAGCTAGTCATGATAAGGAGTTTGATGTTGGATGATAAAAGAAATAAAGAAAGAACAAGATTCTGATGCAAAAACGAGATATCGGATTAGATTAATCAAGTTTCACAAAAAAGGAAGTTCTTAGAGCTAAAAACAGATAAGAGATAAGATAACTAGGTTTTTTGTCTCAAAATGTATTTATAGCAAAGGGAAAGTGTCGCGGGTCAGCCCGGAACAAACCGGGTACTGAACCGCCTTCTTGGGTTGATGGGTGAGTGCCACGGTGTGTCGGAAAGTGAAGCCGAGGTCTTCATGCCGAGGCGTGCACGTGAGTCAGGATCCAGATGAAGATCTCGTGAAGAACACGTCAAGAACATGCATGAACCCTAGTCTTTGATCTATCCTCACGTGTATGTTCTTGAGCCATTCTGTTCTTGATTCTGCGTTCGTGACAAGGGACCTCGGGATAAAATGTCGAGGGGTCATGATGTCGAGGTGCTTGGGAGAACACAGTCCGGCATGCCCGCCGAGGTCATTACACCGAGGTGTACTTTCAACACTTAGTCGTTTCCAGCTTCAGTTCTTACATATGCATGCCTCGATCTAACCATGCCAAGGCTTTGGCACGAGGTCTAGTCCAGAATACTTCCTCGACTTGAGTGACGCCAAGGTAAAGATACCGAGGCTTGTGAAAATACTTAGCGCGTATCGCAACTCTTTTAGGCTTGTATCGACCCTGTCACCTTCCGGAAGCAGTAACTTTCAGCACACGACTCCAATTGCTCTGGGATCAGTTCCACAGTCAAGATGACTCAATAAGATCGAACTTTGGTGAAGAAACCATCGGAGCTTGGGGAGTGGAAGGCTTCCTGGATTTAACATCTTTGCGCCGCATTGAAATCACCGGAAAATAGACTTTTAGACCGATGTGAACTCCGGAGACCCTATCTTCCAAACAATTGCTCCGAATTGAGCGATTCCAAATGCTCTGAGAAGATCTTCCATGGATCTCGAACTTTGGTGAAGACCGAGTAAGCTGGTTCGGTCTGGAGGGGCTCCGTCCGCCATGATCTTTGAAGTTCGCCGTTCAGTTCTCGGGTATGCGCAATGCTGGTGAATGCTCCGGAAGCCATATCTTTCTCTCCACTGGTCCGAATTGGATGATTCTAACTGTTCTGGAATCTTTTCTTGATTATCTCCAACTTTGGTGAAGACCCCGCCAACTGATTCGGACCGGAAGGTTCCCCGGATTGCTGATCTCTGAATTGCGCGGGCAAGGACAACTTTTGGTCGTAAAAACCTTCCCGCGGTAAGAAAAATGGCTGAGGGCTGTGTACCGCGGTAAGCTTTTTGGTCGTAAAAATTCTTGCCTCGGTCAAAAACTTGTCCCATGGTATTTTTGCACTCGATACTCGATTCTGGCCGATCGGTAAGGTTTTTGGCCGGTAATGAGCGTACGGTAAACATTTTGGCCGAGGTTTCCGACCAGCCGGTACGAGATTTGGCCGAGAAATTCCTCCAAGCGGTTTTCACCATTTTTGACCCTTTTCTTCACCGTTTTCTTTTCTGTTCCTCTTCTTAGGCTCCAATTGGTATCCAAAGCTCCTGATAAAGACTTCAAAACATGCAAAACTCTTTGGGACCTAATGCAAGCCCTAAGTCCTATTTTAACGCCTAAAGACTCAATTTACATGAGAAAACACATGATGAGGACTCTATAATGCAATCTAAATGATGTAAAATATAGACATATCAGAGCCCTTCCAACCGTTCATCCGAAAACGACAAGGCATCGAATCGCTCAAGTCCATCAGGTGCTCGCTCTCCAAACAACGAGCCGTCGGTTTCGACGAGCCGTCCTCAGGGCCCCGCTTATAACGAAGATGGAAATTTAGCCGCAGTGAAAGCTGAAGAGGAAGCTTTTCCCTTTGATCTATTCGAGGCGAGGCTTGAATTAGAACGTCTCATGGCATCCCGAGGTGCTTTTTCGTCCGGGCAAGGGAAACAAAACGAGTGAAAAGACAAAAACCTGACCCGCCCGGCTCCACGCTCTCCTCCCCAGACTCACTCGAGGCGTTGAGATGTCGCTTCAGGATATCCGAGGCAGTAGAATTTATCCTGCCAGAAAAGAATGACCGAGCCGACAAACCCCCTGAGAACCACTTTACTCTGTACGAGGCGTTCTTTGAGCTTTGTTTTCTCTGGTTTCCGATCCCCGGAGTTATCCTTGAGTACCTCTGGAAACATGGGATCTTGATCTGGCAGATTATGCCGAGGGGTCTGCGACACATGATCGGCATTCTAGTTCGAAGCTTTGAATGCAGGCTTGACATTGAATTGAATCACCTGTTAAACTTGTTGGAGATCAGAAAAGCTCCAAAGGTAGATAGATTTTATATTTCTAACAAGCCCAATCGCCGGATCATAGGTGGTTTTCCAAGCAAATATCAATTTTGGACCGAGCGCTTTTTCTATGTCCTGGTGAACGAGGCGTCAGTCGGCGAGGATTACGTTCAAAAAACCAAGACCGCTTGGGGACCACTTGGTAGCCGATCCGAAGCTTTGTCTCTGCTCGGAACTGTTATTATATAATCTCCCCTTACTGAGCTGGTTGTTTTCGTGTTGTTTTTGCAGTTCGGAGTATTCTTCCGCCAATTCCCGACGACCTCTTTGTTGTTTGAGATTCTCTCGCGGCCCGAAGAGTTAATTGGAGGAAGCATTTTACGTTTGAGAGAGTGAAAAGAGCGCAAGTTTTTGCTGGAGTTCCTGTTAGCTCTTCGTCTTAAAATTCCTCAAGAGACACAAGGGAGAAAATGGTGATCATTACTCTTAGAGATAAAAAGAGGCGCGAAGAAGAAGAAGCTGCGAGACGAGCCATTGAGGCTGCTCAAACGGGGGCCGAGGCTGTCCCTCAACACGTTCCGCCGAGCCGTGATGATGAGGGCGCGACCCGAGCTGTGGGGGTGAACGTTGCCGAGGTGAACGAGAAAGAAGTGGCGCCCGAGGTGGAACCGAGTGAAATCATTCCCGAGGCGCTCAAAGACGACTCCGCGGCGCGGAGTAAAACTCCTTCCAGCTCGGATATTCTGGCTCTTCCGAAGTTATCCAGGCCTCCGGCTTCACATCTTCAAAAGCACGATTCTGGTCGAAAACGTTCGGCCGCTAATAAAGGGCAAGGCGTGGCTGTTCAAAAAGACGAGCCGCCTAAGAAGAAGCGCAAGCCAGTGTCTGATGATCCCGCTTCTCGCAAGTTGGTTGTCGACGATCCAGACGCCTCAGCGGTGATGTTCTCGCGTGTCAACAATGCTAACACGCGTCTTCCTCCTCATGAGAAGTTGAGGAGACCAAGGTCTTATGGCACAGCGCGGCACCAAGGTATGTTCTGTTTACTCACCTTATTTTATCAAATTTTGACTAAGTGTTTAACGCGTACTATTCTTTGCAGTTTGTAGCGGCCATCAACGAGTTGATGGCTGAGTACGAGGCGGACCTGTCCAAGGTCGAACGTCACCTGGACGAGGCTCGGAACGAGACCGCGGCGGCGAAGGGGAAGCTGGACGAGGCGATGACCAGGGTGTCAAGGCTGGAAGAGGAGAAGATAGTTCTTCGTACCGATGTCGACAAGGTTTCCACCTCGGTCATTCGCCTCGAGAAGGCCAGGAGAGCCAAAAGCACCGAGCTGGCGTTGCTTAAGAGGCATATCGAGGCCAAGGATGCCTTGTTTGATGGTAAGGTCAAGCGTGCGAAGAAGGAAACGAGGCGAGAACTGACGGCTAAGTTTTAGGAACGCCTCGCCAAGGTAGAAGAAGGTCTAGCCAAACTCGAGAAGGCTAAAAACGACGAGAACGAGCTGGGGCAGATCAAGGGCAATCTTGCTATGATCAACGACCTGAGGAAACCGGATGGCCCAACACTTGATGACGAGGAGGCGAAGCTAAAAGATTGGGAGCACGAATACGTCGATGACGAGGCGTATGATCGCATTGCTTCTGAGATCCAAGGTGAGCTCGTCTTCTCACCTGCGTCGCCGGATTCTGTAGACTCCTGTCTAGGTAACGAACCGATCGAGGAAACAGCGGCTAACCTGGGCGTTGTTGATCCAACCGGATCAAATGCGGGTACACCGGCCCTTGCGAACCTCCTTTCTGAGCGGGAAACGCAGTCCGCGGCTTAACTCACTCTTCCTTCCCTCATCTTTTACTTCATGTGTTTTTGTACTAAAGACTTTTATGCTTTTATCCATTTTTTCGAACTCTTATGTAATTGGTGTTTGGACGGCTTTATCCACTTGACTATTGATTTTATTGGTGGATTGATTTAGTAGCGGTTACCTTCATCTTTCCCCTTAGTCGTTTTTAGAAATGTTGTCTTTGCCTTTGAAGGTTTATTAATGAATTTTTTTGAGGAAGCATTGGCTGGGACGGATTGTTGTCGACTGGTTTTTTCGAGCCGAGCCGAGGGGGCTTTCGTTTGCTTCTCTGGCTGAACTGTCACGAAAGATTGCTAGAAAGCTGGACTAAAGGACGTGTTGTTACAGATTCTGTTTAAGTTTGAAACCCGAGTTGGGGTTGATTCTTTTAAGGGATTGTCGTTCTTTGTGCCTTCGACCGTAGGAGCCGAGGTGTTTGAGTTAGAAAAGATTCAGTGCGGAGGTATTTTAGGTTGGATTTAGTTTTGGCCGTTCGAGGCGCTTAGGTTGGAACTCTTGTTGCCGAGGTCTATGTCCTGAAACGACATCGAAGTTTGATTATAGATCGGCGTTCCCGAGAGGGTGAATGCGTTTGCCGGGTTTTAAGAGTTCGTTTCGGTTTTAGAGAAAGCGATGTAGTCTCGACTTACAGTCTCGTGTGCGATGACGAACCGTGGTGACCGATACGTTTTTGGTCTTAAATTTGTATAGCGCGCTTAATTTCAATCCATAGAGGATGTAGCTTGCACCCTCATCCTAGGAAAGGTGGTTAAGAGTCCATTTAGAGAACTTTGTGACTGTTGCCTCGCTGTGGCCAGCAACGAGGCGAGGTATTTGGAAACGTAGTTTGCCGAAGTAGATGCAAGAACAAGTAAATGTCTAGGCGAAGTGTACATAAGTGATAAATGAAAACTAGCCGGAGTGGCGAGTGAATTAAAAATCCGAGGTGAATCATGAAACAACTAACTAGTTTAAAACGAATGGAAAACTGGCCGAAGTGGCTATGACCCTAGAGATAGTAGACGAGCCAAAATTGTAGAGTTAAGGAAGGTATGTGTATACGTACCCACTTCCCCCCCCCCCCTTTTTAGGAGGGGGGACAGCTGAACCCGTCCGAGGACGGGCTGCCTACGTACCCTTTGCAGGGATCAAGTCGTCCTGTATTTCATGTTGAGCGTGTTGTAGCCTTAGTGATAATACTTCTTCAGATGCATTGCATTCCACGATCTTGGAATTGCTTCGTCAGCTACCGTCGCAAGTTCGTAGACTCCTGGGCGAACTACTTTTGTAATCTTGTAAGGACCTTCCCAATTTGCTCCGAGCTTTCCCGCATTCTTCTTTAAATCTTTGACTTCGGACATTTTTGTTGTAGTACCTCGCCGTTGCTTGTTAGTAAATTTGGATTCGGATTAGAGCTTGGTCGCGCCTTTCGTTGACCAAATCGAGCTCGTCCAGCATCATTAAGTGATTCAAGCCCTCCTGTCCTGGCAGAAGTCTTTGTCGAATACCTGGGCAATCCACCTCGAGGGGAATTACGCATTCTGCCTAATAGACTAGAGCGAATGGAGTTTCTCCAGTACCTCGGCGCGGAGTTGTCCGATGCGACCAAATGACTCCTTCGAGCTCGTCTGCCCATCGTCCTTTCTTGGCGTCAAGCCTCTTTTTTAGATCGTCTAGGATTGTCTTGTTGGCTGCTTCGGCTTGTCCGTTCCTTTGGGGATAACTTGGCGTAGATTTGCTCAAACGAATTTTCCATTTCTCGCAGAAAGCTTCAAAGCGCGTTGAGATGAACTGGGATCCGTTATCGGTGACTATCTCGTAGGGGACCCCATGTCGGCAGATGATGTTTTCCCAGACGAAGTTTTCGACTTGAGCGTCATTTATGCTCGCGTAGGAATCGGCCTCGACCCACTTAGAAAAATAATCCGTGAGGACGAGCAGAAAGCGCTTCTGCTTCGATCGATGTAGAGGTCCGACTATATTCATCGACCATCTCATGAAAAGATAAGGTGATGAGATCGATGACAGCAGCTCGGTAGGTTGGTGGATTGTAGGCGCGTGCCATTGACATTTCTCGCACTTCGCCGTAAACCTCTCGCAGTCCTTGACCATCGTAGACCAGAAGTAACCGTGCCGTTTTATCTTGATCGCGAGTGACCTTCCGCTAGAATAGTTTCCGCACGCGCCGCTGTGCACTTCGTGCATTATTTTTCTTGCCTTCGGTCTCTCGACGCATGTTATGAGCGGTCCTAAAAATCTCCATTTAAACATCTCGTCGTCGACGAGGACATATCGCGCGGCCTGAGCTTTTAATTTGCGGGCTTCCCACTTGTCGGATGGTACTTCTTCATTGGCGATATAT
Organism: Eutrema salsugineum; assembly: GCF_000478725.1. NCBI lineage: Eukaryota > Viridiplantae > Streptophyta > Magnoliopsida > Brassicales > Brassicaceae > Eutrema > Eutrema salsugineum. The sequence continues at coordinate 11,390,750 of NW_006256342.1, forward strand.
ACTCGGATGGCTCCGAGCCATTCTTGGTCGCAGCCGTACTCCAGCTCGGCTGGTGAGGCGTCTTCATCCATAGGGCTTTTTTCGCCGCTCTCTGGTTCCTGCTCAGGAGGATTTATCCGCCGAACTCCTTCTACTTCTGCGATGCTAGGACGTTCGATGAATTTGACTAGAATTGTTCGTCGGAGGTCTGGGTCTGAAGTCGAAGCAAGTGCTGCCAAGGCATATGCCGAGGTGTTTTCACCTCGGGGTATTCGTGTGAGCTCAAACTCGTCGAACTTTTGCACCAAATCTTGGACCACTTTGAGGTAAGCTCCCATTCGTCCATCCTTCGCCTCGTACTCTCCGTTGAATTGGCATGCTACAAGCTGTGAATAGCAAAAGGCTCTTATCTTTTGAACTCCGATTCCCTGTGTCAATCGTATGCCAGCGATTAGTACTTCGTATTGTGCTTTGTTGTTCGAGGCGTGGAAGTTCAGACGAAAAGACTGCTCCAATATTTCCCCGGTGGGAGAGGTGAGACGGATTTCTATTCCCGACCCGTGTTTAGATGACGAGCCGTCGACGTGCAGCGTCCATACTTCGTTTGGGGTTGGCTTGGTCGTCGCCTCGGCCGGAAGTTCGATGAGAAAATCTGCGAGCACTTGTGATTTCGCAGACGACCTATTCTGATATTCGATATCGTACTCGCTCAACTCTATGGCCCATTTGGCGAGCCGCCCGAATTGGCTCAGGCTGTGCAGGATCAAACGCAGCGGAAGTGTAGCGAGCACAACGATCGAATGTGATTGAAAATACGGACGCGGCTCGCGAGCTGATACTACAATGGCTAGGGCAACCTTCTCGATCTGGGGGTAATGGGTCTCAGCATCGGTCAGTGTCTGGCTGACGTAGAAGATGAGTTTTTGCTCGGATTGCTCTTCCCTTATCAACACCCCACTCACAGCCGTAACAGATACGGCGATGTAGAGGAAGAGGGGCTCTCCTTCAACTGGTTTCGCCAAGATCGGCGGGCTCGCCAGATAACTCCTTAACTCCTGGAAAGCTGTATCGCATCGCTCGTCCCACTCGAACTTCTTATTTCCTCGAAGGGTGTCGTAGAAAGGCAGGCACTTGTCGGTGGAGCGGGAAATAAATCTGTTTAGTACAGCGACCCTTCCTGTGAGCCTTTGAACTTCTCGCTTCGTCCTTGGAGAGGGCATCTCGATTAATGCGTTGATCTGCTTAGGATTTGCTTCGATGCCTCGGTGAGTTACCAGGTAGCCGAGGAACTCTCCCGAGGTAACCGCGAATCTGAACTTCACCGGGTTTAGTTTCATGTTGTGTTTGTTTAACTGCTCGAAGCATTCTCGTAGGTGCGCGGCATGGTCTTCCTCAACATGTCATCGATGTAAACCTCCATGGTTTTTCCAAGCTGATCTGCGAACATTTTATTTACAAGCCGCTGATCTGCGAACATTTTATTTACAAGCCGCTGATATGTTGCCCCTGCGTTCTTGAGTCCGAACGGCATGACTTTGTAGCAGTATACCCCGCGATCGGTTATGAACGCCGTTTTTTTTCTGGTCGTTGGGATGCATCAGGATTTGGTTGTAACCAGAAAACGCGTCCATAAATGTTAACAACTTGTTTCCCGCACTGGCTTCGACGAGCCAGTCGATGTGTGGTAGTGGGAAACTGTCTTTTGGGGACGCCTTGTTGAGGTCGATGAAGTCTACACAGACCCGCCACTTGCCGTTCTTCTTCTTCACAACCACCGGATTCGCGAGCCAGTCCAGGTATTTGGCCTCGGCGATTGATCCTACTTTGAGCAATCTCTCCACTTCGTCGTAAACTGCTTTAGCTCGTTCGGGTCCGAGCTTCCTCCTTTTTTGCTTAATTTGTTTGAAGGTGGGGTCCATGCGAAAGTGTCGATATTCTCCTTGAGGAGGGACAGAAGCTCGCTTCTTAGAGGCTCTTCTAGCTTAGTTCCGATTTCAACTCGTCGTTCTGGACATGCCTCGTCTATACACACCGAGTCCACCGCATCACATGCCGGCTCGGCGCGCATTTTGCGGCTCTCCGCAATCTTTAATTGCTATAAGAGTTTCGAGAGCTCGTTCGCAGGCTCTCGGTCCGTCTTTAGCTTTTTGCGATCTACATCTGCTCGTGCATCGGTAACGGGGTTCCTCAACTTATGCTCCGCCAGGCAACACATTCGCGACTCCTTCTGCCTTCCCCAAATCATTTTAATGCCTGTTGGGGTTGGGAATTTGAGGCAGAGGTGATAGGTTGAAGGGATCGCCCTCATCGCGTTGATCCACGGAGTTCCCATAATCACATTGTAGATTGCAGGGTGATCGGTGACACAGAATTCGAGGATCCTAGTGACTCCACCGGCTACCACAGGGAGACTATTGTGCCCATAGTTATTGTCGTTTCTCCTGAAAATCCGGTTAGAGGTTTGGGGATCGCTGTCACCTCGGAGAGATCGATTCCCATCCTTCTGAGTGTCTCCCTGAAAATAACATCTACCGAGCTCCCGGTGTCGATGAGTACTCTTGCTACGTCGTGGTCTCTGATCGTCAATTCGATCACTAGTGGATCATTGTGTGGTCTATCTATCCCTGCCGTTTCCTCTTTGGCGAAGGAGATCATCGTGTTCGGAATATCGGTCGGCTCCGTCCAATTTTCCTTCGCTTCGGCTCGGCGCTGGTAAGCCTTAATGGAAGACACTGTGTCTTGGTAGTATTGGGAGCCACCCATGATCATGTTGATTCTTTGCCTCGGCTCGGGTCGTTCTTCGGGTTCACCTCTCCTGTCGCGCTTGGTGTTATCGCCTCGTCGGGGAGGATTTCTGGGTTCTGCCGTGCCGCTCGGCTCGGTTCCCTCTTTTGGCTCATTAGGGATGAGGTCTTTGAGATTCACCGCGTTCTGGAGCTCTCCCGTTGCCATCTTAGCCGCGAGTTTTGCTCCTAGAGTTCGGCATTGTGCTGGTGATACTCGCAGAACGCCTTTTCGTCGTAGTTGGTGGGTCCTCTTACCCAAGTTTTTGCTGCACAGCTCTCCTCTTCTGCGTCTAGTGCCTACTTGGTAATTGTGGGCACCTCTGCTTCTTGGTTCGTCCGAGCTTTGCGTTGTTGCGTTGTGTGATGGATTACCTTTCTTCGCGGGGCGCGTCAAAATTGAGCTCCGGATCGCTGCTTTCGTTGCTTCGTATTGTTCATCCAGATTCTTCATTTCTTCTTTGTTTACGACGAAGTCTGACGACCGATGCAAGGCATCTTGAATCGTTTGTGGCGTGTTGAGGGCCATTTCCCGTCGGAATTTGGATTTGTACCACAAGGACCGCTTCAGAGCTTCGAGTGCAGCCTTGTCGCTTATTCCTTCTACTTTGGACATGGTCGCCTTGAACCTTGCCATGTAATCCCGGAGCGGTTCATTCGGTCCTTGGGATAACGTCCACAGGTCGGCATCAGAAGTTCCTCTATCCATGAACATCGAGTATTGCTTAAGGAACAAAGCGGAGAGCTGTTAGAAACTGCCGATTGAATTGCGCTCCTGTCTCAAAAAACCATTTGAGCGCGGTTCCCTTGAGATGTTCTACGAAAAGTAGGCAATATCCGGCATCTACTTCCCGCTCGGTCAGATTGGCAGCGTTCTTTGTGAAAGCTCATCCCATTGCTATCCGGAATGCTGTGATGTGCGCCTTCGGGTCGGTCGTTCCTTCGTAGAATGGGATTCTCACCTTCCCAGGCTCGGGGATCCTAGCTTTCGTGATTCTCGCCATGAATGGTGTTCTCTGGGTTTCTTCGAGCATTCGATCGATCTCGGGTGCGGCACTCGTCGCGTTATGCACTTGAGACTTCATGGCGTGTATCTCGGCCACCGTCCGAGCCATTGAGGCTTGCAGTTCTTTGATTTCGAGGGTTTGTGCGTGAGTCATTCCCTTCGATTGGCGAGGCCGCTCCCGCTCTTCTCTCCTCGGCTCGTCTTCGCGCTCTGTCTGCTCGATCCATTGGAGGTTTTCCTCTTCTTCAGTCGGGTCGCCGTGGCGAACCGGGTCGGTGACTTCATCAGTTCGGATGCCGTTTAGTGACGAGTCGAGCTCTTCTTGGCTTATTCTCCGAGCCGAGCCGTTCTGTTGGGCGTCCACGTCGATCACGCCATTCTCCTCTTCGTCGGCTCGTCGCCTTGAGTTCCGATGGAGTGAAGGCGGCTCGGTCATGTTGACTTGGGTTGCCGTGGGGGTCTGTTCGCCGAGGGGGCAAAACACTGGTGGAGCCAAGGGGTTTCTTGCGCCGCTCCCCGAGGCTTCTGCAGGCGTTGAGAAATCGAAGCGTCTCCGGATTCCATCCATCGGGTCGGAGATTCCGGCTCTCCAAGTCGGGTGTCGTCGCTCGGCCGTTATTGCGTCGAGCCTTTCCGTAATCGCCTCGTTCCTTCTGTCCTGCTCGTCGATCTTCTTCATCAACGCAGCCATCATGTTTCGCATCTCCTCTTGGGTTTCAGTTTTCGCCGTCGTTGTGCCCGATGCTGGGGCGTCCTTCTCCGCGCTGTTGTCGTTGTTGTTGTTGTTATCGTCGAGGGTGTTGCTCGCCATGTTCTTTGGATCTTAAAGTCTTGTCGATTTAGAGTAAGAAAGTTTCGATTCCCCACAGTCGGCGCCAAATTGTGTGAGCCAAAACTCGCACAACCAAAAATTTGTAAGGAAAAATTTAGGGATCTAAAATTTCTAGGGTAATCGCAAGAACAGTAAGATCAAAAGAAGGTTTTTGCTGAAAAGTATTTAGGTCTTATTTCTCTCAAGTTGTGAAAAGTTACATAATGAATCATGTAAATCGCTTATTTATACTAACTCTCTAAACCGCTTCTCCTGAAAATCTCGGGAGAGATTTTTGGAATATTCCCTTATCTTGTCGTGCGGCCACCGTCATAACGCTTTTGCCTAGGGTTTCAGTAGGCTCGCATCTTCCGGCTCGGCCCACTTTCTCTTGTGCGCAGCTCGGCCCATCTTCTTTTATGCACGGCTCGGCCCATTTGAATATTCTTCACGAGGCTCGGTTCACTTACTTCCTCCTCACGGCTCGGCCCGTTTACAGCTTGGCCTACTCCTCCCATGCGCGGCTCGGCCCATACTTAATGGATCGCTGGTTCTCCTTGCAAAATCGGCTCTCTGATATTCCTGAGGTGGTTTAAACCGATTGGGGTGAAACCGATCCCAACAGTACTCCATGAGTTTTTAGTTTTAACGAAAATGAAGGAATAGGTTAGAAAATTTTGAAAGTTGGGAGAGAATTAGATAAAAGTGGCTGATATTTATACTAAATCATAAGAAATCAAAAACTTTATAAACATAAGAAATTGTAAACATTAATCTATCTATCATAATAATTAACGGTATTCCATTAGTTAGAGATGATTTTCTTTTTTTTTTAAACGACATTCCATTAGTTATATATATAGATTCTTTTTTTTATTAGATAATTCTTTTAAATTTTTATTTCTTTTGTTTTGAAACGTCAATCCATTACTTTTTGAATAAATTCTATTTTTGTTTCTTTTAATTTTTGTTAGATTTTTTTTCTAAAATTTGGAAACACAAGAAATGATAAACACTAAACTATATATCATAATTATCGAGAACACTAACCTAGATCTGGTCGATTGGCTTTATACACCATTCCATAAGAGATATAGATTTCATTTTTTGTTTTTTTTTTAAAAAAAGGTTTTTGTTAATTTTTTCTAGATTTTGGTTTTATATAATTTTAAAAATAGTTTGATTTGACTTTGGAATTAAACATTAAACCATAATAATTTAGACTGGGTTGTTTTAAGTTTTTTTTAATACATCATCACATAAGAATCAATAAAAAAATGACATGTAATTACAAATTGGGGCTAATTAGTTTTTTTACAGCCGAAACTCATTTTAGAGCTGATACATAAACAAAAGACTATTAAACTCGATGTGAGCACGACACGTAAGCAAATCACTACACAAATAAGTATATAGATTGCTGGTTGGTTTGAAGCCTCCCAATATTCCACCTCTTCTTAGAGTCCTGAAAATTATTGGGTTAGCAAAGAAAAATAGAAGTTATGGATCTATTAGTTAGCAACTTTTGAAAAAAAAAATTAATAACAAATAAGAATTGGTTCTTAATTTGTTCTAAAATGAGAATGTGTGTGAGAGAGTGATAGTTTGATTATATTTTATTCAAGTTCGTGATTTCCAAGCTGTATTATCTTTAACACAGTATAAGGCTAAACAAATAGCTCGTATAAACAAAATACTAAAAAAAAAAATCAAAATATATTTTAAAGAGTTAAGAATTGAAAAGCAAATCAAAGATGATGAGAATCGTGGACTCTTGGCCATTCCAAACCACCAACACTTGAAGGTTCGAGGGCCAATAAGAACTAAGAAGTATTCACTTCAGGATCAAAATGGATAATATAATACGAGATTTATCCTCGAGATGTGCTATAAATCTTGTTATGCGATAACCCGGTCCAGAAGACAAGCCGACTAAGCAACGGTAAGGACCACCATTTCCTTAAAAAGAAAAACAATAGAGGGCTAATATTTGGTTATTGTTCTAAGATGCTAATTAAACTTCTTTTTTCTCAAAGAGAATGATTATATCTTCTATTTTGACGGCTTGCGTAAGCAAATTTTATCCAATTTTCAAAAAAGAGTATGTTCGTAACAACAATCAACTAAATATAATATTTAAGTGTGACTACATGTTGCTAACAAGCTGGGAAGATGGTTTGAGATAAGTTTGACAAACTTTATTGTAGAGATTCTAATCTAGGAATATTGAATTCGCAGGTAAATTCAGATAAGCAATTAAAGACACAACGCGATTTGTTTACCCAGAGTTCACCGATATGGCTACGTCTCTGAGGAGGGAACGGGATCCTTCAACTGCTTCCACTATCGAATCGTTTACAAAGAGATGCCCGAAGGTGCTTTACAATCTTGACAGAGACAAGCTTAAAGAATAAAAGGAAGAAGATGATCGGGACCGGAATCTTTCCACCGGAACACCGCCTTAACACCGTAAGCTCTCATCACTCTCTCTCTCTACTGTATCTCAGCTTTCTCTCTCTATAACAGACTGAACTCTCTCTCTGTTCCTTGTGCAGCTCTCGTGAAGAAGAAGACGACCTCGGAATTAAACAGTTACCGGCCCTTTTAGGATATAGGCCCAATCGTGAAGTCTCGTGGGCCTCCGGCCCAGTCTAGTGTTTGACTGAACCCAGCTCATCTAACAAAACTCCACCTTTCAGACATAACACCTAGATACTCGCCGACCAAACCCTAATTCCTCTCTTCCACTTCTCTCGAACTGAGAGTCCGAAACCACGACCTGCTCCGGTTGAAACCTTTCTCAAACCGACTGATTTCTCCGACAGATCTGCTTCCTCTCGATTCGACTTCCTGGAAAAACTCACAGAGCCCTGGTCTTGCATGTCTTTTCAGATCCCCGAAGACCCGATCCTGGACCTTCGCCGCGTGAATAACCATAAGGTAACTCATGAAACCTTCAGATCTATTCACTTCTCGCATGTCTTCCTTTTTACCTCTGTATACGAGTTTAAGAACGACGATCCTGATTGTCTTTCTTACCTCTTACACAGATGCTCCACCTTGAACCGAAGAACTTCCGTTTCTCCAGTTCACACGCTCACGGGTAACTCTCTTCCCTTCTCCTTTTAAATTCCTTTAAGCAACACATCAGAATCATCAGTGTAAACTAATTCAAAACTGTTTACCTTGATGCATGCGAGCAACTCTGATGGTGGAGTTACCCGGACTCGACCCGTCTTCAGACGACGTTTACGAGATCACAGCAGAGTTGGAACTTAGGCCCAGGTAAGGCTTTAGTTAGAAAGTCTGCTGGATTTTTACTCGTGTGAATCTTGTAGAGAACTATATCACCATCTGCCACTATATCCCGTATAAAATGATACTTAGTAGCAATGTGTTTCGTACGCTCGTGATGAACTGAGTTCTTTGCAAGCGCCAAAGCACTCTGTGAATCACAGTGTATCTTAACACCTCCCGAACTGAAACCCAATTCACCACAAATTCCATTTAACCAATTGCTTCTCTCACAGCTGATGAGAGGGCCATATACTCTGCTTCTGTTGTTGATAACGCCACAACTGATTGTAGGTTTGATCTCCAACTGACTGAATTTCCCCAAACTTTAAACACGAACCCAGTCAGAGATCTCCTTTTGTCAAGGTCTGTGGCATAATCCGAATCACAGAACCCTTCAATGTTAAAACTTGAACCCTTAACGAACGTAAGACACGCTTTAGATGCTCCTGAAAGATACCTGAGAACCCACTTAACAGCTGACCAATGTTCTCTGCTTGGACTTGTCATAAACCGGCTAACAACCCCAACAGCATACGCTAGGTCTGGTCTCGAACCAATCATAGCATACATAAGACTCCCAACTGCACTAGCATAAGGAACATTTTCCATATGAACAGCTTCTTCTTTCCTTTCCCTTTTAGACAAACTCTTCAACTTGAAATGAGGTGCCAAAGGAGTGGTAACAGGTTTAGCCCCTGTCATCCCAAATGCCTTTAAGACCTTTCCAATGTAGCTTTCCTGTGATAACACCAGCACACCCTTCTCTCTATCTCGGATAATGTCCATTCCCAAAATACGAGAAGCCTTTCCCAGATCTTTCATTTCAAATTCCCTGTTCAAGCTTTCTTTCACCTTTCGTATCTCTGACATGTCTCCTGAAGCGATTAACATATCATCCACATATAACAAAAAGATAAACCGCTTGATCAGTTTGCACATTCCTCATGTAGACACACGGATCAAAACTGCTCTTCTGAAACTTCTCTTGCTTCATGAACCCATCAAACCTTATATTCCACTGCCTTGGAGATTGCTTTAATCCATACAACGACTTCCTTAAGAGACACACCTTGTTTTCGTCTCCCTTCTTGACAAACCCTTCTGGTTGATCCATCAATATCCATTCATCTAGATTCCCATTAAGAAACGCTGTTTTCACATCTAACTGTTCAAGTTCATAATCCTTGTTGACCACCAAAGACAGCATAATTCTGATTGACACGTGCTTAACAACTGGTGAGAAGATCTCATTATAATCCACACCTTCTTTCTGTAAAAAACCTTTTGCAACGAGTCTTGCCTTGTATCTTGGTTTCTCAACACCTGGAATACCTGGCTTGAGCTTGAAAACCCATTTACAACCAACTATCTTTTGCTGATTCGGCTTGTCTATAAGATCTCAAGTATGATTCCTTTCCAAAGAATCCATTTCCTCATTAGCCGCACTATTCCAGTATTTCCACTTCTTGCTTCTTCTGGCCTCCTCAAATGTCCTTGGCTCTTCTGTTTCCAAATCCTCTGCTGCCGATAAGGCATAAGCCACAAAATCTGAATCTTCAAACCTCGAGGGAGCCCTTACGTTTACCCTTCTACTTCTATCTCTGGCCAACAAATAATCGTCCAGAGATTGATTTCCTTGATTCTCAGACTCAGCAAATGTTAATCCTTCCGAATCGCTTTCTGATCCATCTGACTCAACTGAGCTCTCTGAACCTGAGGAGTGATCAGAGACTCCACCTGGAGATGAGTTCTCCCAAATCTCAGAACCTGATGATGTCGGCCCCTGAATCAGATCACTGCTAAATGTAACCCTTTTATCTGACTTGTTCCGTTTATGTCTGACTTCAGCTTGTTCCTCGTCATTAGGCTTTTCACGGAGAGTATCTTTGTACACTTTTTCTTCATTAAACACCACATTCCTGCTTGTAGTGCATTTTCCATCCTCTGGAATCCATACACGATACCCTTTTACCCCAAATGGATAACCCAAGAAAATCCCCTTTGTTGCTCTTGGCTTTGTCTTTTCTTGAACCGTATGCACATAGGCAACACACCCAAATCTACAAAGATGTAATAGATCAGGCTTGTGACCAGTCCATACCTCTTCTGGTGTCTTGAATTCAATTGTTGAGTTTGGAGTCAAGTTTATTAGATATACCGCCGTTTGAGCAGCCTCAGCCCAAAATTCCTGTCCCAGTCCAGTTTCAGCTAACATACTTCGAACTTTATCCATAATGGTTCTGTTCATCCTTTCGGATACACCATTCTGTTGAGGTGTATACGTGCATGTTCTGTGCCTCTTTACTCACAACTCATCGAACTGAACATTACAGAACTTCAGGCTATTGTCAGTCCTAAGACACTTTAACCGTTTCTCGGTGTGCTTCTCAACAGCTTCTTTCCACTCTTTAAACTTTGAAAATGCTTCATCCTTTGTCCTTAGAAAATATACCCAAAATTTCTTCGAATAATCATCTATGAAACTTATGAAGTACTTGCACCCACCGAGAATTTCTGGAGTTGATGGGGAACCCCATAAGTCTGAATGTACATACTCAAGTATCCCTTTAGTAGTATGCTTGGCCTTAGGGAAACTTTGTTTGTGTGACTTGCCTAACATGCATCCTTCACAGAAGCCCAAATCTCCAACTTCTTCCTTAGGCAGAAAACCATTCTTGACCAGTGCCTCCATGTTCTTGAGACTCATATGACCTAGTCTTGAATGCCATAGACTTGTCATATGTTTCTTCGAGGCTGAAAGGTTAGCTTCTGCATTGGATACCTGACCTTGGAGATAATACAATCCTTCTTCGTATTTTCTCGAGATCACCTTTTGGCCGTCTTTGTAGAAAGTGACTTGATAGTCTTTACCTTCATATTTGCACCCTGCCTTTTCAAGCATACCATAGGATATCAGGTTCCTGCTCATATCGTGCATGTAGCGAACATCAGTCAATACCACTTTGGTTCCATCAGGGTTAGTGATTCTGACTTTACCAATTCCTTTTACTTCTCTGAAAGTGTTATTTGCCATTAACACTTTCCCTCCATTAACTTCCTTTAGATCAAACAGCAAATCCCTGTTCGGCGTAATATGGAAAGTGCATCCAGAGTCCAAAACCCAAGCATCTTTCGCATCTTGCATACTAACCGTAAGAACCAGTGGCTGTTTTACCTCAGATGCCACGTTTGCCGAGGATTCACCACCTTTCTTCTGCCCTTTATTCGGACATTCTTTTTTCCAGTGTCCTTCCTTTCCGCAGATGAAGCAGGTGGTATCTTTGAACTTGTTTTTAGACTTTGACCTACCATTTCTGGACTTTGATCTACTTTTGCCTCCTTGATTTCCAGACCTCTTCTCAGACCTTCCTCGTGACTCAACGTATAGGCCTTCTGCTGAGGACTTGCTCTTTTGAAGGAGACCCTTCTGACGTAATTCAGCTTCCTTCGAGAGAGCTGCTATTACTACTTCTTCCACTGTTAGTGTTTCTTTCCCACTGCCCTATTGAAGCGTGTGAACCAAAGGTTCATAAGCAGAAGGAAGCCTTGACAGAAGCTGTATTGCCTGATCCTCATCTGATATGGTAACTTTTAGACTTTCCAAATCAGCAATTAGCTTCAGGAATATGTCAACATTCTCTTCTATTGACTTATTCTCTTCCATTCTGTAACAGGAGAACTGCTTCTTCAAATAAATCCGGTTTGGGAGTGATCTTGTCTGGTAGATCCTTTCGAGTGCCTTCCACTGATTCAAAGCGGTGCTCTCGTGCATAATCTTCCTCAAGATTTGATCGCTCAAGCAAATTCCCAGTAGGCTTCTTACCCTTCGATCCTTGGCTTCCTTTTTCTTATCCACTTCTGCTTCTGAAGAGTCTACCACTGTGTCATCTTCTGACTTTGTTTCGTCTTTCTTTGGAACAGGTGTTGTGTATATGTTGAAGTGTTCTTCCAATACAGATAACAAACCCTGGACATCGAGCTGTCCCATCATCTTGTACTTCCATATTCCGAAGTCTCCTTTTCCATCGAACTTGTCCATCTCAAAACGACGTCGAGTTGGCTCCATACTGACTTTTGGATCTTTATCTTTGCTCGCAGGTACTTAGGCGTGTACTCTACCCAGATCGACTGAATACAAAGAAACGCAACGATAGATCAGGATTGAACCTCTACACCAAGATCTTGATCCAACCTTCCAAGGGAGACAAAGATAAGTTCTGATGCCTAGTCTCTATTCCTAGAACTCCTTAGCTATCTAACCTGGACTGCTCTGATACCACTTGTAGAGATTTTAATCTAGGAATATTGAATTCGCAGGTAAATTCAGATAAGCAATCAAAGACACAACGCGATTTGTTCACCCAGAGTTCACCGATATGGCTACATCTCTGAGGAGGGAACGGGATCCCTCAACTGCTTCCACTATCGAATCGTTTACAAAGAGATGCCCGAAGGCGCTTTACAATCTTGACAGAGACTAGCTTAAAGAATAAAAGGAAGAAGATGATCGGGACCGGAATCTTTCCACTGAAACACCGCCTTAACACCTTAAGCTCCGATCACTCTCTCTACTGTATCTCAGCTTTCTCTCTCTATAACAGACTGAACTCTCTCTCTGTTCTTTGTGCAGCTCTCGTGAAGAAGAAGACGACCTCAGAATTAAACAGTTACCGGCCCTTTTAGGATATAGGCCCAATCGTGAAGTCTCGTGGGCCTCCGGCCCAATCTAGTGTTTGACTGAACCTAGCTCACCTAACATTTATTAATATCACATACATCATTCTTACAAATTATTTAACATGCAAGACTACAACAATGAACAAAACTATGAACAACTGATACGTTGCATCTTAGTTTTCTTTAAAACCAATGCATTTTATTTGGACACAGAATGCTACCTTCGTTTATTGGACGAAGTTTGCTACAGGCCAATTGGACCTCTACGTGAACTTGAAGGCAGCGCGTCGATTCCTGACAGGACCTGGGGACGAAGAGTTTGACCTTGTGCCCCGATTAGAAGAAGAAAAAGAAGAAGAATCGTAAATAGAAGTAGAGCAACGTGTGATGTCATCATAGCCATTATTATATTGCATTGATAACGTCGATCATCTAATGATATATATATATTAAAAGTAAGAGGGTGGAGAAAGACAGAACGTAAAGACTTTTTAAAGTCGGTTATGTCTTCGCAATTGCCAAGAATATACATTACTTGGCTACTTGTATTGGGTTAATTACCAAGATCTATAAGAGAGATATAGACAGTATGTAATCGATGGAAGATATTACGTGGTCGTAACATGTTGAATATCAACCATGGTGATGTCTGGCTAATGTTTATAAACGTGTTTACGTGTTTTCCCTTCAACCATTTATTTTATTTCATTTCTTTCTTACAAATTACCTTTAGTCGTTCATGACTTTTTGCGATATTTAATAATGTTGAAGTCTTGGCGGTCATCAATCCTCTTACTTCATAGCATACACACCCACCCCCTTTCGTGTTTATAGGTTTAAAAAATACTACACCTAAACACATTCTCACCATATTAGCGTTCATCATCGCAGAGAAGAATTGATGTAAAACTCAGATATTCCATTACTGAAAATAAGAGTTTGTTACAACGTTCATATATCTGTTCAAACTAAGCTAACCGATCTAAACCGGACTTAAATAGAATATAAACCAGACAATTCCAGAGCCCTGACCAATCCTAATATTCATAGGATCAGCGACGGATATACCTTTGTCCTTCGATAACTTGATGCTAGGATCCAGGGGAATGGTAGATGGTTTACACGCAAGTAGACCTGTAGTAATAGCTCCAAGGCGTATTTTCTCTGGCAAATAGAAATTCCTTGCTTAGATCTAGCAATTTCCAGACCAAGAAAATACTTTGTTGTGCCAAGATCCCGAAGCTTGAAGTGGGAAGCCAATTCTTCCTTGAAAGCATGCACCAAATCATCATTATTACTGACAATCAAAACATCATCAACATAGACTAAACTCCAAGAAACACACCATTCTTGCATTTGATGAATAGAGTATGATCCCCAACAGATTTCTTGAACCCCATACCACAAAGAGTAGATGAAAGCTTCAAAAACCACTGTCTATAAGCTTGTTTGAGACCATAGATGGATTTATGAAGTCTACAAACAGCTCTAGAGGTAACTTCTCATCCTTTAGGTCTTCATATCATGGGGGAATCTTCATGTATATTTCCTCATCTAAGTCCCCATTTAGAAATGCATTAGAGATATCAAGATGATTGACTGACCAGTTCATCTTTGCAGCAAGAGTGAATAACATCCGAGCAGTGGAGTGCTTAGAAACCGGTGAGAAAGTCTCTTAATAGTCCAGACCCTCTTGTTGCATATAACCCTTAGCGACCAGCCTTACTTTGTACCTTTTAATACTCCCATGCGCATTATGTTTGATCGTAAATACCCATTTAAAACCTATAGCAACTTTATTTGGTGGCAAAGTGCAAACACTTCATGTGTGAGTTCTTTTCATAGCACCAATCCCAGACTTCATTGCATCACAATATAACTGTATATCCTTGGCTTCTGAATATTTTTGTGGTACAGTATGGTTGGTGATAGTGTTAAGAAAGGCTCGAAAAGGCTCAGATAGATATGATTAAGAGATATAATTGGATATGGGATATAAAATAGTTCTAGTAAATTTATAGTAATGAAAATCCTGCAAATGTTTAGGAGTTTTCTTTTGTCTGCGAGACATAGACTCAGAAGGAGTAAAAGTCTTAGACCATAACACATCATTGTGAGAATGTGTATCGGAGGATGATTGCACTAGAGGCAAATGTTCATCAGTGGAAGCAGGAAACTGTAAATGAGGAAAGAATGTTTTGCACTAGCTCTAGGTTCGAACTTATGTCTACCTTTAGGTGATGTAGAACTGTAACATAAACAACCAAAACTCTTAACAAACTTATAATCGGGTGTTTTGTTAGTTAACTTCTCATAATGTGACTTATTTCCAAGCGCTAGAGTCGGTAATCTATTGATTAGGAAACACAATCCCCCTCCCCCCCCCCCCAAATTCGAAAGGAACATTAGAGTGAAATAACAAGGCTCTAGCTACATTCAATATGTGCTGATGCTTTCTCTCTACCATAGAATTTTGTTCAGGTGTTTCAGGACAAGAATGATATGCCACTATTCCCTTTTCATTAAACAGATCAGTGAATTTCAATTCATGTGCATTATCAGACCGTACAGATTTGACCTTAGTTCTATATTTTGTTTCCACCATTGCAATAAAACCAGGAAATATATGCAACACATCTGACTTTGATATCATCAAATATATCCAAGTTGCCCTACTGTAATCATCTACAATCGTGAGAAAGTATTTAAAACCATCAACAGTATGAACATAAAATGGACCCTATGTGTCAATATGAACCAATTTGAAGGATTCTTTGCATATATTCTTTTGAGATTTAAATGGTAGATGTTTCTGCTTAGACAGATGAAAAATATGGCAAACATGATTATTCTTATTCACTCCTTTCATAACATTCAAATGTAGTACATAAGAGAGCAAATCGATTTTGTTTTGAGAAGGATGACCCAATCTCGAATGCCATATATGTATATCAGCTAAGACACTAGAACAGACTGGTGGAGAGGAACAGATGGTATTAATACCTTTCAATGAAACAGTATGATTAGACTCATAGAAATCCAGAATGTATAAATTCCCAACTTGACTACCGTGACCAATCTTCAATGCATGTGTAAGTTCCTGAATAAACCATTCATCATATGTAAAACTGACTTTAGTACACAATGTCTTTGTTAAAACACTCACGCTAATGAGATTGAATTTAAACTCAGGAATGTAAAGCACATCATGTAGAGAGATAGCATCAGTTAGTTGAATAAATCATATGCCTTCTATCCTAACAGTATAACCATTAGGAAGAGTAACAAAGGTTCTATTTAACTGTCTATATCCTACATATAGGCTCTTATTGTGTGTAACATGATAAGTCGCCTCTGAATCTATGACCCAAGCCCTAAAAGACACAGCTGGTTCCGTAGATACCGAAGAAATAAGCATGTCATAATAGGTTTTTGAATATAGATCCAGAAAGATACCTGACATCTGTGAGACAACAAGCACTGAATTTGAAGTCGAAGCACAATTCTTTTCAGGAATACATTCCACAAATGAAGTCTGAAGCTTAGAGTTGAGATAAGAAATCATTTTCTGAATTTGATCCTTGGACATTTCTTCATAGGAAGATTCTGATCGATCACTCTTCTGCTCTGTTTGGGTAAGATACTGTGTTGATGCAAGATTTGTAGCACCAACTGTTTGAGGTTTCTTCCATTTAGGGCCAGAACCAGGAAGATACACGTACAGTTTGTAGCATTTGTTAGCTGTGTGACCCGTCTTATGACAATGAGAGCATTTTGGTTTCTGAAAGCCCCTTGAGCAAGAAGAATCTGAGATTGATCATTGACTGGAGCATCTTGAGTCTGAAATGCAGCCATATTAGAGAATGAAGGTTGTGGTATCCCTCCAACAAACCTTTGGCTTTCATCCTGATCAAGCATGTTGTAAATTTCGGTTAATCCGGGTCTAGGCTTCATGATCAAGATCTGACCATGGATATTGGCAAAGTTCTCATTCAGTCCCATAAGGAATTGAATGGTCCTACTTGTTTCAGCCTCTTCCAATAGTTCCTTGACATGGTCGCAGTTACATCTCTTAACAGTGGTGACTTTGGTTTTAGCCAATTGCTCCCACAATGTTTTCTTCTTCGTATACTATGCAGACAGATCCACACTGCCTTGTTAGAGAGATGTAATGGCCTGTCCAAGTTGATACTTCTTTGGAAGTTTACTGACTTTGAATCTTGAGAAAATATCAGTCCACATTTCAGCCGCATCATCAAAATAGAGAATACTATCATATATTTCCCTGTTCACTACGTTCAATATCTATGCCTTAATCATGCTGTTACATCTACTCCAAATCTTAAACAGCTCATCATCAACATTAGGTCGCAGAAGAGATCCATCAACAAAGCTGAGTTTATTCTTCGCATCAAGACGTATTCGCATAGCTATTGACCAATTGTTGTAGTTAGATCCGTCAAGTATATGAGTAACAATAGAAAGACATGGATGATCCGCAGAGTGTAGGAAGAACGGGCTATGAACACTGTCATATGATTCCTGCTTCTGAGGATTTGAAGCAGATCTGGTTCAGCGAGTCGTAAATTCTAGAGCCGGAGTCGTCGATTGTTGATTCTTCCTAGATTTCAGCTTTACTGCGAGTCTTCTTGTTTTGTTTCACCATTACGAACGATCCAAGCTTAGATGTGTTGAAGAATCGAAGAAATTTGAGCTCCCAGAAGTGATTTGAGTGCTTCAAAATCCAATCGCAACACAAATTTGGACTCTAATCAAGATTTAATCGGTGAAAAACAAAAAAAATATGAAAATCT
The DNA here is from genome assembly GCF_000478725.1 of Eutrema salsugineum. NCBI lineage: Eukaryota > Viridiplantae > Streptophyta > Magnoliopsida > Brassicales > Brassicaceae > Eutrema > Eutrema salsugineum. The sequence goes on from NW_006256342.1 coordinate 11,408,117, forward strand.
GAGCGAAACCGATGATGAATCACAGAGATTTGAGTGAAAACAGCTCTGATACCATATTAGCGTTCATCATTGCAGAGAAGAATTGATGTAAAACTCAGATCTTCCATTAATGAAAAAAAGAGTTTGTTACAACGTTCATATATCTGTACAAACTAAGCTAACCGATCGAAACCGGACTTAAATAGAATATAAACCGGACAATTCCAGAGCCCTTACCAATCCTAATATTCACAAGTATAAGACTATATACAAGACTATATATATCTATATTCTAATACACAAGTCTATATAAAACACATAGAATGACACTGGTGATAAGATCTATATTTTACTGTTAAAACTATGGATATTATTATATCGTTGAAGTGTTTTATACGGTTTTATGCATTTGATGCAATGTGCTCGTATTTGTAGTGTTTATAATCTTTCAAGATAATGACATCAAAAAAGTGGAAAATGAAGCATTAAATCACGTTTATGCCATTCCCTTAAGTCAATATGATCAGCCAAGCACTTAAAACCAAACTGAGATGAACTTCTCCAATCGGACTGCGTCAAAGCATCAAAGGTTTTCTGCTCGTTGAAATTAAGTTTTATGTGAATGGAAAGAGCTGCAATTTGGAGCCAACCTATTTTGAGTTAGATTTCATATCAAATTGGTTTCAATTGTTTTTTTGTACTTAGGAAAATATCGTTAGTTTACTGAAGACATGTCCGTCTAACTTGCAAGAGAGGTGAGCGCATGAAAAACATCAAAATCCCTCGGCATGTGATCCCTCGGCTTAGGAGCTTTTCTTCACACCCCTTTCAAAATGTCTCGCAAATGCCTTGGTCCATATTATCTCAACACAATAAGGTCATAAAAGCACTTATAAAAATATATAAAACCTGAAGAAAATATCAAAATATAATGACTTAAATATAGAGAAGCAAAAAAAAATTATGGGAATGTTGGTCTTCAATGTTAGATATTTCAAACTATCAACGTCAAGCTCATAATGGATGATACGATATTTATTCTCGAAATATATTAGGGATCATGTTTTGCGATCACATAACACAATGGGATCATCCATTCTTTTAGTTTTTGTGTTCATAAAGACAAACATCTCCTTCTATAACAATATCTTTAAACGTGTTTTTTCTTAGTCTTTCTATGAAATTACCTTTAGTCTTTAATGACTTTTGGCTGTCCTGTCTTACTATCTTTCTATTCATTTTTTAGTCTTTTAGCGATTTTCTAATCATACTTCATAGCGTACACAGCCCTTTCCCTTTTTTTTACATTTAGTATAAAGTAAAGATAATCGAGAAGGACGATATATACATTAACCATAATAGTGATTGCTAAAAAAGGCCACATCAGCAGTTAGGGCGATTCCAAAGGCGATCAGAGTTCTAGGGTTTCTTGGAAGGTTCAAGCCCACGCAGGGGCATGGAGGCGACGGCGCAGGAGGCTCAGTCGTCGGAGGTGCCTATTCAGGTGGTGGAGGAAGTTAACAAGGGTTTGGTGATCGTTGATCAATCCTCTCTCGGCTTGCAGGGAGCGATGGAGGGTGATCAGGGTTCGAATAAGGTTACTATTTCAGCATCGAAGGAAGGAGTAGAGAAAGCGGTGGTGTCCGAGGAGGTTGTCGGAGTTGAGTTAGGCCCTGTGAAGGGGATCGGAAAGTCCTGGTCGGCTGTTGTTGCAGATAAGGCTAGGCTTCAAAATTTTGATGTCATTAAAGAAGAGGTGGATGGGATTGAAACAATTCAAGTTCCGGACTGTGTGTTCGAAAACGCTCCTCCACTTTGGGAGGACTGTATCGTCGAAAAGTTTGTATCGAAGGCTCCCCATGTGGGCTATATTCACATGTTGAGTAAAATTTGGACATTGGGAGACAAGTCCATGAAAGTTGATGTGTTTGTTGTTGATGATACCACCATCAAATATAAGATTCCTGATGCTGCGACAAGATCAAGGGTCATACGGAGGGGTATGTAGAGTATTAAGAATATCCCAATGATGGTTTCTAAATGGAGTCCTGCAGTTAAAGAATCTGAACCGGAAATCACAGTCTTGCCCATGTGGGTGGTTGTCCGCAACGTACCTCGTTCGATGTTTACGTGGAAGGGATTGAGTTTTCGGACTAGCCCATTGGGAGAGCCGAAGAAGTTGCACCCGGATACGTTGTGGGCTAAGAGTTTCGAGGAAGCAAGGGTCTTTGTGGAGGTGAATCTAAAACAGAAGCTCCCAGAGTGTTTTAGTTTTAAGTCCACTAAAGGTCTTCATACGCTGGTGCACTATGAGTTTCCATGGCTCCCTCCGCGCTGTTCTTTCTGTGCAAAGTGGGGTCATGAGAAAGCAGGGTGTAAGGCAACTCCTGGTGATATCTCTATTCTTCTAAGGAACTCTCCAGTTAAGAAGAGAGTCTCTAATGAAAGTAACTCGGATGGAAAAGAGATGGCAGCACAGGGTATCACTGTCGCTGTAGTGGAAGGATTACAAACGAAACAGAGCTCGACTGTACAGCGCATTGGGAATCAGGGCGACAGTACTGATTGTGCCTCTCCTGCTACAGGTAGTGCGAATCAAAAAGAGGTTGCATCAGAAAATTGGAAGACTGTAAAGTCGCCTGCGAAGTCGAGTAGGAGTAAGAAGAATACAGTGGAAGAGGGAGAAGTGATTGTTTCTGCATCTCGGTTCGAGTCCCTCTCGAACGATGATGAAGAGGATAATGAGGATCATAACGAGGAGATTAGAACAGGAGAAATACTTTAGACCGATGTAAATGCCGAAGAGGTGAAGAGCGACGAGCTCGCTGATCATTCGGAGGAGGATGTTCCCGAAACTCAGGAAGTAAGTATTGGGGAGCTGGAGAAGGTAAAACCTACGGCTGGTGCAGGAGGGAGAATATCTTTGTTGCGAGGATCCAAGTCAGATCATCGTTTTGTTCAGCCATCTTCCAACTCATCTCCATCGTAGGAGGAAGAGGAACAAAAAACAGTCCAAAAAACCTAACCATTAATGTCTGGATTTTTTTGGAATATAAGAGGTTTTAACAAAAAAAAGAAACAAAAAGTGGTTAAGAGTTGGTGTAGAGATAATGAGTTTCTATTTGGATGTCTGATTGAAACTCGTGTAAAGGAGGAGAGGGTGAATAAGATTGTGACTGAGGTGTTTTCGGGATGGTCTTTCTTGAATAATTATGGGCATCATCGCTTGGGAAGAATTTGGGTGGTATGGTGTGAGGCTGTTTGTGTGACTCCGGTGTTCAGTAGCAGTCAAATGATCTCTGTGTTAGTGAAGCTGCAAGACAAGGAGGAGGAGTTCTTGTGTTCTTTTGTTTATGGTTAATTTCGTTGATGATAGGAGGGAGCTCTGGGGAGATTTGCGAAGTCATTTCTCATCTCCAATCTATAGGAGAGTGCGCTGGTTAGTTATGGGGGATTTCAATGAAATTATTTCTGTTGATGAGCATTCTGGAGATGGTGCAGGCTCTGTGTCGGCGGCTGGAATGTGGGATTTCTAGGACCTGGTTCGCGAAGCAGATTTGAGTGACATGGGGTTTCATGGTCCCTTTTTTACATGGTGTAATAAGAGGGAAGATGGTCTTATTTGCAAGAAACTGGACAGGCTCCTAATTAACGATCACTGGCTCGATAACAACTCCCAGTCTTATTGCGTATTTGAGGCGGGAGGATGTTCTGATCATTTATGATGTCGATTCTATGTTGATGGAGAGAATTTGAGGAAGAGAATGCCGTTTAAGTTTACCAATGCGATAGCAAAGATGCCAGAATTCAAATTAGCTTTAAAGGATTACTGGGATCAGACTTCTCCTCTTTTCCACTCAACCTCTGCATTATTCAGGTTCTCAAAGAATCTAAAATTTTTGAAGCCACTACATCCAGAGATGCGCTACAGGGTATCTCTTTGAAGGTGAAATCGAATTTTGAGTTGTTATGTTCCAAGCAAGAGCAACACTTGCTTAACCCTACAGCTGATTCGAAAAAGGAGGAGAGTGATGCATTCAAAAAGTGGGAACACTCAGCGAACCTTGAGGAGAGTTATTTAGCACAAAAATCAAAGTTGAATTGGTTGAATGTAGGCGATAAGAATACCAAGGTCTATCATCGTGCATTGAAGGTAAGAGAGATACGAAATGGTATCCGCGAACTGCAACTTGGGGATGGGACGTTGATTTCAGGGACTACTGAGATCAAAGCAGAGGCTGTAAATCACTTCGATACCTTCTTAAACTATCAACCGCCGCAGTTTCATCATGTTTCGACAGAGGAGATCAGGGGATTGATCGGATATCGCTGCTCGCTTGGGGATCAGCAGAGTCTTGTTGCAGAGGTTACCAAGACCGAGATCAAATCTGTGTTATTCTCTATGGCCACAAACAAATCTCCAGGGCCAGATGGATACACGGTTGAATTTTTTAAGGAGAGTTGGCCGAAGGATTTGGTGGTTGGGATTCAATCTTTCTTCTTGAAAGGATTTCTTCCGAAGGGGGTCAACTCCACTATTCTAGCTTTGATAACGAAAAAAGAGCAAGCTAAGCTTATGAAGGATTATAGGCCCATTGCGTGTTGTAATGTCATCTACAAGATCATTTCGAAGATTTTAGCAAATCGTTTGAAGAAGATCTTGCCGAATTTTATCGCTCCAAACCAATCTGCGTTTGTCCAAGATAGGCTTATGATCGAGAACTTGCTTCTAGCATTGGAACTAGTCTCTGGATATCATCGCAGCTCGATCTCTCCTCGCTGTGCAATAAAGATTGATATCTCAAAGGCTGTTGATTCAGTCGAATGGAGCTTTCTATTGACTGTTTTAGAGGCTTTGGATCTTCCCCAGGAATTCGTACAATGGATTCGTCTATGTATTTCGACAGCTTCTTTTTCAGTCCAGGTTAATGGTGAATTGGCTGGTTACTTTGGGAGCTCAAGGGGTTTACGACAGGGCTGCTCCCTCTCCCCTTACTTATTTGTTGTATGTATGAATGTGCTTTCCCACACGCTTGATAAGGAGGCGACTGACAAGAAGTTTGGGTTTCATCCAAGATGTTCGAATATCAATCTTACTCACTTATGTTTTGCGGATGATCTCATGATCTTTTCTGATGGAAAGTTGAGATCGATGGAAGGCATTCTCCAAGTTTTCGAGGAGTTTTCGAAAATCTCAGGTCTTCAAATCAGTATTGAGAAGTCTACGGCTTATATTGCTGGTGTTTCTGAATCAGTTAAACAAGATATACGGCAAAGATTTTCTTTTGAGCTTGGTTCTTTGCCAGTACGATATTTGGGGCTGCCACTTTTAACCAAGCAGATGCGCTCGCTTGACTATAATCCTCTTATAGACAAGATTAGAAGCAGATTTAACACAAGGACGGCTTGAAGCTTGACCTTTGCTGGAAAGTTACAGCTTCTATCATCTGTTATCGCAAGTCTTGTTAATTTTTGGATGCCAGCTTTTCGTCTCCCAAAAGGTTGCATCGAAAAAATTAACAGCTTATGTTCTAGGTTTCTATGGTATAGGCCTGATCTAAATCCGCGAAGAGCAAAGGTTGCATGGGTCGATGTGTGTAAGGCGAAGGAGGAGGGAGGTTTGGGGCTATCGAATCTGACCATAGCGAATGATGTGAGTGTTCTGAAACTGTTGTGGCGGATGATGACAACGACACAATCACTATGAGTTCGTTGGACTAGAACGAACTTGATGGGGGGCAACTCCATCTGGCTAACTCCTAGTCCGACTAACCAATCTCCAGGCTCATGGATGTGGAAACAAATCCTGAGAAGCAGAGAGTTAGCTGAGCAATGGTCGAAACTCTCTTTTTTGGTATGACAAATGGTCTTCGATGGGAACTTTGTTGACTACATTTGGAGCTCGGGGGTGTGTAGACCTGGGCATCCCACATACTTCTACAATGGAAGAAGTAATTCACACACATAGACGAAGAAGACATCGCAATCGGATGAGATTGATTTGGTGAAGCAGAATTATCGAGAAACAGAGCCAGATGTATTTCTGTGGAAAGCAAAGGAAGATTAATTTAAACGTCGTTTCAGCACAAAGATTACAAAGTATCAGATCACTCAGCACTCTCCGAGAGTCTCTTGGTATAAGGGGTTTAAACATCATCATCCGAAGTTCAGCTTTATTTCCTGGTTAGCTTTACTCAATCGTCTTTCGACGGGGGATCGCATGCGAGCCTGGAACTCAAATATTTCAGTCAGTTGTGTGTTCTGCAATGATCCTCTTGAAACTCGGGATCATCTATTCTTCATGTGTTCGTACACAGCGAGAATATGGTCTAAACTCTCAAGAGGAATTCTGCACCGTGATTATTCTGCTGAGTGGGATGCGATAGTAAATACGATCTCCAGACATCATCGGAGCTTGGTGGATGGATTTATCATCAGGTACTTATTCAAGCATGCTGTCTATGCTATATGGCGAGAGAGGAATGCACGTAGACATGGCTCACCTCCTACAGAGTGGAACAGACTGGTGAAAGTGATAGACAAAGGAGTCCGTAACAGGCTCAGTTCGATTCATAATCTCGGCGACACTCAATACGAAGAGGGACTACAACGGTGGTTCGCCTCACTCTCCACGTAATGGGAGATATCATACGCAAGGACTCATGTTCTAGATAGTTTATTTAAAAGCTAAAATTTCTTTGATTATCAGCTCGCATCATTGATGTAGAAACGCTTTTTTTGGGTTTGAATAAAATTTAACATTTATTCAAAAAAAAAAAAAAAGGTAATCGAGAAGTTTTAGGTTAACTGTCTTTATATGTGTAAGTTTGGGGTATAGAACCCATGTCTGACCTAGTGTATTCGTAAACTCAGAGGAAGTTGCAGCGACGGTCAGATGGAGGACTTTGGTTGATGCAACATAATTATTTTTGACACAAAAATCAAGGATTGAATGGCTGATGGAATCCATGTGCCAAGTTTAATGGAACTACCAATGACGCATTTAAGAACGAAAGTATTTGTGATAATTTTAACAAGTTTCGTGAAGACATTTCTAGACCAAGAGTCCTTTGACTAGGATCTTAGCATAGCCGAGAAGCTGAATACCATGATTAAAGCTCGAGACGGAGAAGACCAGGCCATGAGTGAAGGAGACCAGACTAGCCATGAAGAGGAGCTCAACATGCTGTGCTGAGAACATCATTATACCAGACCGAACCAGCCAGCAATCAGGATCGTAAGTTTTTGGCCTTTTATCTGTTAAAATAAGGAAAATTGTCCTTATCTGTGTTCTCTTCGACCCTTACAGCTAAAGATGAAGACTTCTCAAAGCCTAAAACTCATTTTCAACAAGAGTGCCAAGAAGAAAACGCCAAGGAGTTGCCAACAATGGAGCATTCACATTAAAGGAGTTGCTTTTACTCTAAATTTGCCAAGCTTTATCACGGAATATCTCTCACCCTCCGCATGGACCCATTAATCCGACCATGGGACAATATTGTAATTTTAGACTTGGTGATTATAATCTCGCAAAATGGGTGTTGATATAAACATTTTATAAAACAATCCAGTTTCTTTATTTTCTTAAAATCGATCATTGTAAACGAACATTTCTTGCTGTTGAATTACTACGTAAACATTGAATAAAAGGAAGCAATCGTCTAATGAGGATGCGTCGGGGGCTTGCAAGGTGGTTTCTTAGGAGGAACTCTTTTGTAAGGTTCCTTTTTCTGAGGTCCCTTTTTTGAGTAGCTTCGCTTCACTTTGGCTTTTATTTGGATAACAATTCCATTTATCCTATTTTCCTCTTCTCCTCTATTCCCTAATTTACAGTTCCGAGAAATACAACAAAAAAAAACAAAACAGTTGAGAATTTTTCATGAAAAAAAAAAAAACTAGGGATCTAAGAAACATGTTCACATCCGATTGGTATGAATATGATCTAACAAACCTAAAACATTCTTTAAATACCAAGTTGATGTTATTTGTTCCCGATCTACCAAAAACTATCACGTTAAAAAAAAAGATAAATGTTTGACTCACCCATCTTTCGATGCTTCGCTTGTTTGGTCGATATTGCTTCTAACTGTCCTAAGAAGAGAGGAGATAAAAGAAGCAAAGCTACGATGAATACGACGCAGAGTGGTGGTGCCTTTTCTGTCATTGGATCTCTCTCGCTCCCTCTCTTGTGCAAAAAGCCTATAATTTCTTTAACATGTCCAATCTATTTTTTTTATAGTTAACAATATCCACCAATCCAACTTGTTCACACTATATTGTTGAAAACAATAATATTCTGACACCCTGTATTTTGGAAAAGTCATACCTGCCCTCACTATATCATAAAATTACGTACATGCATGCTATATGGCTCATATCAGAATATCAACGGTCATAAAGATTTTTAAAACATAATCCGGTCGGATCATTGATGACTAACCGCGGGAAAGACCTGGTACATTTTAGGTTTTGAAAATTTTAAAGTTCATATTCCTATACTCCACGATCATGTGATTTCCAAAATGCCTTTTATAGTAAAATCAAATATCAATTTATAATAAACCATACATTGTAATATGAGATATCTAATGGTGATCCTTTAGCTAGTCAAGTAACTCCGGAGTTTTATCATCCTCCTGATTGATACTAATAGTCTGATATTTTTTTTTATTATTTCAACTGAGAAATGAGAAGGATGATAATAAATTGATATAGAGCAAACTGTCAAAATTATTAGAGATTCTTGTTTTTATATTGGCTGAAAGGATATCTTCAACCTTACCCTATTTCTTCCTTTAAATGCCATTCTTCGATATCAAATTCATAAACCACATATGTTATTGGTTGTTTCCTGCTTAGGTTATTCAAGGTCTATAATGCAACACAAACTCTACTATTTGGTGGAAAGATTATCATCGAGCTTAGTTCTTTGCATGCTCTTCCTACCTTTTTTTTTTATTTCGTTTTCTGTTTCTCTATGGTAAATCAAAATGTTAATAACATGCTTAACTTTGATTCTAAGCAAGTTTCAAAACTGTATAGTAGGTATGATGTTCATAAGTAGGGATTAGAGCCAATGACAAAATCTGTTCAAGTGTAGCCTCAAGTAGACACAAACATAAATACTTCTAGTAACTGATTTATTATTTGATCAGATCATGTTTGTGCGTAATATGCAAAGCAAAAAAGAAAAAAAAAACAATATATAACAATAACGAAGACTCTTGATGGACAATCATCAGTGTGAATTAGCTGAAGCACTAGAAGGGAGGAAACATTGTACTACACTCGTCCTCACACGCTTCATCAAGCCTTAACGAAAATGGAGTTGGAGTCTCTGGTTCGATAACTCCAGGGGACGAAACACCACCTGTTGCCCGCATTATAGAGAGGTTCCTGATGATTAAAATAGACACATGAAAACAAGTGTTTTGTCTCCATATTCAACTGAACATGCAAGAATTAGTGCTTTTAACCTTTAGATATTGCAATAGATTCATGTTTGTAGTTCTAGAAAGGGAATTTTGGTGTGGTAGCATAACGACAAGGGTAAATTAGGTGCGCGAGAACTAATTTTTCCATAGGGTGGAAAGTACCCAATACCTCCTCACCTTCAGTGAACTATAACACACTTGATGTATGATAACGTTTATGTCTTAACATTTTTCAATTTATCTGACAATCTTCTCTTTCATCCCACTTTACCTTTAATTCAAATTTCTCTATCCATGTCTTTATAGGGGAACTTGGGTCGATGAAATTCATTTTGAATTTCAAATCAGTCACACCCCAGTATTACTGTTTTCTCCCTTTCTCCTTCAATATCTGAGCTCTCTCTCTCTCTTATCAGACGAACGGCGACTGAGGCTAGGTAGCGACGTCGTCTTTTTTTGGGATATCAACCATGGTCGGCGAGTCTTCTACGTCACCCAGTTCTAAATCGACGGTGGATTCTGAAAGGTATAACCTTTTTTCTTGTCTCCTCTAGCACTCCTTGAGGTGTTTCCGACATTTCGCTACAGTGAATGACATGAACTCTGTTATCACTCGCACCCACGCGATTTTATATCTTAAAGTGTTAGATCTGATTTTCCAGTTATTTTCTAGGGTGATTTGCATCAATATTATGTTTGCCAGTTTCATTGTCTTCTTCACCCACCAGATGTTTTATCTACAGATCTATAGTCGTGTATAGTAATCGACTACTAAATTTCGGTAGTCATTTACATTTAGAATTGGGGTAGTTAACTATTGGACAACATATACTTCACTTTCATGATAAGTGACTACTGTAACTTGATAGTTAACTTCTTTTTTCTGTTGTGTTTCGTAGGCATATCTCGATCCTCGGAAACCCCAATGTCAATCCTTTGGCAAATGATGTGTTTCCGCATATTCGTGATGCAGTAATTGGCATATTCCAAAGAGTTGGTACGGTATCTGCAGAAGACGCTTGCTCGTTTGCGTCATCTTGTAAGTTCCTGAACCAAACATTCAAGGAACCATCTGTGACAAGGGTTATTAACATATCAGCTTTCGTCAAGAGACCGAGTTTAATTCAGGACTACCCTACCTTTTTTGAGTCAGCGATCAACTCAGGTAATCCAATTGCACTCTATCTCCGTCGGATGAGCCGAATAACGGTTGCTAATGATATCGAAGGTTCGCTGAGGTTTTTGAACCAAGCCTCAAAAGGTGGAGTTGAAGCGGCGACTGTAATGCTGGCAATCTGTGTTACAGCTGTTGTGCACTATCCAAAAGGCATGGATATGTTAGACCGTGTGGTTGGTTGGAGAGTAAAAATCGAGCATATGATCTCCATTGGGGAGCAAGTGATGGATTTAATCACGAAAATGGTGGTCCCTGATAGTCATACATCTTTACCCCAACTAGCCCTTGATTTCCCCAGCTGCCGTTTGAAGCATCAGCTAATGTACTGCGAACACTGCTACCTCTACGTTTACTACCACCATGCAAAATTCTCATTAGACCCCTAATTAGTTGAGTATGTTGTTGCCTTATATTAAACCATAATATCTATTACATTCGACTACTATTAGTTGCCTACTTATTAGTTAGCTATTACCAATTTCCAATGTAGTTGACTATTATCAGATGGGTTTAGCTCTTAAATACTGTATTAATTAATGTAAGACTAAATATTGTTGTGCAATTTATTTTGGGACCCTCTAATCTTAGCAATATTTAATTTTCTGAACCATTAAGCAGGAGGGAAAAATGAAATTTTATTCTCGCTAACAACCTCTGATAACCGTTTTTTTTTTTAAATGCAGAAAAACCGCAATTATAACTTCCTTTACTGCCCTTCATAAGTTCCCGTCTGCCATTTCTTTTTTTCTTCTCTCACTCCACGAACTTATTTGCAACTGTCATTTCTCTCTTTATATCCCTTATTCTCTTTCATCTTCCCTGTTATCTTTCATCTTCCCCGACGCTTTTCTTTAACCTAAAAAGACACCCAGCGACCGACCGTTTTTTTTTCTTGCGTCCGAACCGCCTCCACCGCACCGATAATGACGACCCAGTCGTCGTCTCTGTTGCCCTGCCCCTTTCAATTTTAAAGGTAAGCTCTTTCACTGTTTATTGTACTTCCCCATCCTTTAGATCCCGTTTCGCCGCCGCCGCCGTACGCAGAGGCTTCCGTGAACAACCGATTTCATACTCGAATTTCGATGGCTATTAGTAAATAATTATCGTAATAGTCGTATATTTTCAATGAATAAATGTAGTTTATTTCGAATTTGATATCGTTTCTGCTCCAATTTCAGATCTAGGTTTTCGTTTTATCGTTTTCAACTATTTCTAACTTGGGACTCTAGGGATTTCGGGGTGACACCCGACTTTGGTTTGGTCCGATATTATAAAAATTAATATACAAGTAACCGACTATTCTATCACAAACCAGTTTATGTCCAATTCGATTGTATAATCGATCGTAACTGGCGTATACATGAATACGTTAGTTGATTACCAGTAGTCATTTAGGTAATATTTGGCTATTTTCTTCAACCGTTTTTTGTTGCCTGTTATGATAATTATTCATCTACAAATAAACGATTACTTGTAGTTATTAAGGTTTAATTGGCTACTATATTCAACCGGTAGTTACTGACTTATAGCCATTTATCTATTTTACAGAGTACAATCCATGACCCGGTTTCCGGACCGACTGTTTGCCTTAGGCAACGAACCGGCGAATAAAAAGGTGATACCTACTTCCTGCTACCTTATCTCGACACTATCAGTCATGCTTTGGAAGAAGACCATATGGAGAAGCTCTCTCTGTCCCAATTTGGAAAGATTATTGAAACAGGCAACAAGATAGCATCGTCAGTCAGATTTCTTCATTTCATTTTGTCGAGACAGCTGGTTACGAAAAAAAAAGGAGCTTTGGTGCCTCTTTGCTGGGCAGCCAATTCGCTTTTCTATCAGAGAGTTTGCTATTACGACGGGGTTAGATTGCTCTAATTTACCACCGCCGAAAAAGTTCAAGGAAGACCAGGTCAATAAATATACCGTTGAATTATTTGGTTCAGAGAGGAATGCAACCCCTGGATGGATAGCGAATACCCTTGCCGGCCGACCGTACAAAGATAAAGCTACCAGATTCAAGTTGGCATGCCTACTCCTCATAGACGGTATTGTCTGTCCTACCTCCAAAAATGCCAAGATTAGTGCCGAGCACATCATGTTGGTACAAGATGTTGACAAATTTCTCGAATATCCATGGGGTCGAAAATCCTTTGATCTGACTATTCACAGCATCAAAACTAGGACAGCTACGACATCGTACCTTTCTCAGCCAACCTGTGCTTTTCAGGGTTTTCTACATGCTTTACAGATGGTTGTTTTGGAGTGTGCTCCTTCTATTCTGCAGAAGGATGTAAAAGGTAAATCAACCAAGCATACCCTGAGGGATGACGATGATGAAGAAGATGAATTCCCAAGTGTACAGCCTGGTTCTATGAAACCGATTAATATCTCGATGCCTCATGTGAAGTCTCTCGACAATAATACCAAGGTATGTTATATATTTCGGAATACTGGTAACTGGTTACTAGTAGTCAATTCATTTATCATCCGGATTGCGACTACCCACGGCACGTAAAAGTTATGTTAACCAGTAGATATCTATTGATAATCAAAGACCTGGTAGTTACCTACGCGTGAAATTTAAACATTGTATGATTGTTAGTTGTCTACTTACAGGTAATTAAGACTACTTGAAATGTCGCATAGGACTGGAGTGTAATAGTAGTTCCTAGTGTTATATAATCAACTTCTAATAGTTAACTACTTGTAGTGTAGATTTGTTTTGTTCGCGATGGTTACTACCAGCGAATATATTAGTAATGAACTATTAAAAGGTGTATACTTGGTAGCTACTTACTCGTGGTAATTTATCATCACAGGTGGCTGTCACAGCAATCTTACCGGACGATGAACACCTGTTGGATGATACCGATTTCGCATTTGATGATGATGTCCCGGACAAAACCGTAGACAACTTACTCGCAGCAATCAGTGATGGCAAGAAATTTTCTAGGAAGACATGGAATGGTGGTGAAAGTGCAAGTCTTCTTCAAAACCAGCCAAATGCACCAGCGTCATCGTCTCGGAACACATCTTCTGATGTGGATTTAGATCCTGCTGCTTCTTCCATGCTTGAAAAGGTTGTACGTGAGACCGGGTTTGTATTATCAGAGATTAAAAGTCTTCGTACCGAGTTTGTTGACCTTCGTTCCGAAGTATCTTCCACTTTGAGTACCTTTAAGGATTATATTCGGAGCCAACAGGATCCTTCGCCTAAAGTTCGAGAACCTGCTAAGCGACCGCTTGGCCGTAGGGTCAAGTCTATTCCACTAAGAGCCAAGCACGTACGATTTCAACAGGTTTCTTCGTCCGAGGAGTCCAAGTCCTCAGATCCATCAAAAGAAGATGACGGCGATGACAGTACAAAGAACAAGGATTCAAGCAGTCCTTCTACCGAAAGTGACGACGTTGTGGATACCAATGTCGGTGATGTTGTTGAAATTTACGATGGTGATGCCCATGAAGATAGAAGGGAACCTGACGCTGAGGGATCTGGAGATGTTGGCGAAGTGGGTAGACAAATGCCAGTTGACGTTGATGATGTCCAAGACGCTGCTACACTCGCGAGCAACCAGATTGCGAGTGTGCTGTCTGATTTATCAGACCAAGTACAGGTATGTAGTCAACTACTAATAGCCATATACTTGCAACTAAACTACTCACTCACACTTGTCTTGTTAATGTAGGTTAATGTAGAGCCGTCAATAATCCAGCCTGTTCCATCACCACCACCATATGTGAGTATACAACTAGTTAAGCATACAATCTCGTGTCTTAGTACTCGATTATATGATACAATAATATCAGGTTGTACAGCCGAGAGACCAAACCGGTGCAAATAAAGATGTCCCACCTGTTGTTACCAACGAAGAAACCGATGCTGCTGAAGATGTCCCACCTGTTGTTACCAACGACGGAACCGATGCTGCTAAAGAGTGATATGTCTATATTTTACATCATTTAGAGTGCATTTTAGAGTCCTCATCATATGTTTTCCCATGTAAATTGAGTCTTTAGGCATGAAAATAGGATTTAGGGCTTGCATTAGGTCCCAAAGAGTTTTGCATGTTTTGAAGTCTTTATCAGGTGCTTTGGAAGTGATTTGGAGCTTAAGAAGAGGAGCAGAGAAGAAAACGGTGAAGAAAAGGGTCAAAAATGGTGAAACCGCTTGGAGGAATTTCTCGGCCAAATCGCGTACTGGCCGGACAGAAACCTCGGTCAAAAAGTTTACCGATCGCTCATTACCGGCCAAAATCCTTACCGATCGACCAAAATCAGCCTGGGTCGAGTATCGGGTGCAAAATACCACGGGTTGAGTTTTTGGCCGAGGCGAGAGAAATTTACGACCAAAAAGCTTACCGCAGTACACAGCCCTCGGTCATTTTCCTTACCGCGGGAAGCTTTTCTCGGCCAAAATCTGTCTTTGTCCGCACATTTCAAAGATCAGCAATCCGGGGAACCTTCCGGTCCGAATCAGTTGGCGGGGTCTTCATCAAAGTTGGAGACAATCAAGCAAATATCCCAGAACGATCGGAATCATCCAATTCGGACCAGTGGAGAGAAGGATACAGCTTCCGGAAGATGCACCAGCATTACGCGCATCCGAGAACCGAACGGCGGAGTCCAAAAATCACGGCGGACGGAGCCTTTCCGGACCGAATTAGCTTGTCCGGTCTTCATTAAAGTTTGAGATCTGTGGAAGAACTTCTCAGGACAGTTGGAATCGCTTAGTTCGGAGCAGTGGTTTGAAAGATAAAGTCTCCGGAGTTCACATCGGTCCAAAAAGCTTGTTTTCCGGTGATTTCAATACGATGCAAAGATGTGAAATCCAGGAAGCCTTCCACTTCCCAAGCTCCGAAGGTTTCTTCACCAAAGAGTTCGAGTTTATTGAGTCATCTTGACTATGGGACTGGTCTCAGAGCATTTGGAGCCGTGTGTTGAAAACTACTGTTTCCGGAGGGCAATATGGTCGAAACGAGCCCAAATGAGTTGCGATACACGCTAAGTATTTTCTCAAGCCTCGGCATCAGAACCTCGACATTGCTCAAGCCAAGGCTCATATCTTGGGAGAATTTTGAACTAGACCTCGGGCTGACGCCTCGGCACGTTGGAATCAATGCATGCATACGTAAGAAATGAAGCTGGAAACGACTAAGTATTGGACGTGCACCTCGGTGTAATGACCTCGGCGTGCATGCCGGACTCTGTTCTACCGAACCCCTCGACCACCAAGCACCTCGGCATTTTATGCCGAGGTCCCTTGTCACAAACCCAGAATCAAGAACGAGACGGCTCAAGAACACACACGTGAAGATGGATCAAAGACTAGGGTTCATGCATGTTCTTGGCGTGTTCTTCACGAGATCTTCATTTGGATCCAGACTCACGTGCACTCCTCGACATGAAGACCTCGGCTTCACTCTCCGACACACCGTGGCACTCACCCATCAACCCAAGAAAGCGGTTCAGTACCCAGTTTGTTCCGGGCTGACCCGCGACACTTTCCCTTTGCTATAAATACATTTTAGGACCAAAAACCTAATCATCTTATCTCTTATCCGTTTTAAGCTTTAAGAACTTGTCTCTTTTGTGAAACTGGGTTAATCTAATCCGATATCTCGTATTTACGTCTGAATCTTGTTCTTTCTTTATTCTCCTTTTATTATCAGCATTAAACTCCTAATCATGACCAGCTACACGTCTTGCAAAGGACTTAGTGAGCTCGTTATGATCAGTTAGTAGTCATTTAAGTGACTTTAGATAAGTAGATTAGGGTGCTTTCAAGGTGGATTAATGGGTTTGTAGAAAGTGTTTGTAGAAATGTCTGAACCACTCGGTTAAGGGTTTAAGAGTCTTTCATCGCGAGAGTGATAGTTTGTTCTCTTAAATGACATATTTGAACTGAATCTTATTGCTGATTGATTCGTGCTTCTCAAAAGATATTTTGGTATGAAGGAGGATCAGTTTAGATGTTTAATACTTTCATGAGAAGATTAACATGCCTTGAGTTCAAAGTTACTTGAAACCGCTTGATAAAATGATTCATTAGCCCATTAGTTTAGCTTGGAAGCACCCGAGTCGATTATCTTGTCTAAAGTCTCTGTCTTTATCATTCATTATAATCCTGAATCGTTTATTTGTCATTTGCATCTTAGCTTTGTTCAAATCTCATTATTTGCTTTACTTTTATGCTCATTCGCTTGATACTTAGCCTAGTAAAAACCTTTACTATTCTCTCTTGACTTAACGAACAAATGACATAGATAGTGTCTCGTTTACAAGCTTGGATTGACACCCCTTTGTACTACTCTGACAGGGGATTGATAACCCTTATTAAGGCTTAAAAACCTTAGTTATCAATTGGCGCCGTTGCCAACTTGTAGGAGCATTAGTCTCTTGTTTGTTCTTAAGTTCAAGCTTTTCTTTCCTTTGTTTTACTAACTTCTTTCCAAGGTCTTGTTTTGTTTTCAGGTGCATGAATACCAGGTCTCGGAGCACAGGATCGCTTTTCCCATACGACGATAACATCGACAGATTAGAAAGCCGAGCTCGCGAGAGAGAACGACACTTTGACAGACTTGGAATGGCAGAACAACAGCGAATGGAGCAACAGGCTCAGGCAGCCGAGCACCAGGCTCAGGCTAATCAAGCGCAGGCAGGAAGAAATGAACAACAAGCCTATGTTAACCAGCAACAGGCTCAAAGAAACGAACGGCTTGCTCAGCAAAACAAACACCAAGCGAATAGAAATGAGCAACAAGCCCATCATGTTCATCCGCCTCCGCCACAAGTTCAGAGACAACATCCTCCAATCTGTGTTGGAGAGAATGACCGAGCTAATGCGCACCAATACCGAGCTGGGATTCAAGCTCCACCAGTCCAAAACAACAACTTTGAAGTTAAAGCTTCCCTGCTCAATATGGTGCAAAACTCAAAGTTCCACGGACTGGCTGGAGAAGACCCTCTCGAGCATCTAGATCAATTTGATCGGGTTTGCGACTTAACCAAGATAAATGGCGTCTCCGAAGATAGCTTCAAGCTACGCTTGTTCCCTTTCAGCCTCGGTGATAAAGCACACCAGTGGGAAAAGAATATACCGAGGGGTTCTATACAAACCTGGGAGCAGTGTAAACTAGCGTTCTTATCAAAGTTCTTTTCCACATTGATATGTTCATAATTTGCATCATTTAGGTTGCATAAATCATTCCAAATTATGTTTTATTTCATGCATTTTACGTCCTTAGGGTTTGTTTTAGAACTTAGGAGATGCATTAGGTCCCAATGAGTATATTGCATGTTTTGAGTGTCTATCAGGTGAATATGGAGCTGAAAATATGAATCCAGGAGGTGGAATGGTGAGCAAAGCTTGAAAAAAGTGGAAAATTGGGTCCTGGGAGATTACCGGCCATTCTCGCTGGCCAGGAAGGTTTTACCGGCCATTTCCATGTACCGCGGGAAGCTTTACCGGCCAAAATCTCCGGGCATGAACGTGTCTCAGAAATCGCCTGTCCGGGGAGCCTTCCGGTCCGATTCAGACGGCGGGTGCTTCATAGAAGTTGGAGAGCATTGCATCACGGTCTCGTAGCAAGTGGAATCGTGGAATTCGGACGCGTGAGCAGAGAGATAAGCTTGTCGGAAGGAACCCCAGTCTCGCAGGTATTCCGGACCGAGCAGATCAGTCCTAAAGGATGCGAAGGACGGTGCACGTCCAGGCCGATTTAGTTTCCGGGTCCTTCATGAGAACCAGAGACATTTGAGTCTTCTTTCCAGAACGTCCAAGATCATTCAATTCGGATCTATGAGCAGAAAGATACGGTCTCCGGAATGGACACATGTCTAAACGCCTCTCTCTGGTCGTGTACATGCACTGTAAAGATGTGCCCTCCAGGAAGCCTTACACTTCCCAAGCACCGAAGCTTCCTTCACCAAAGTTGGAGATAAATGAGTCCTCTGTCTTCTGCAACCGAAATCATTCAATTCGGACAAGTCTCATAGGAGTTACACTCTCCGGAATGCGAAGTGGTCTAAGCTGCTCTGGATGCTGCGAGAGGGTCTTGCGACTTGGTTAGCCCGCAGGCCTGAAGATGAACGCCTGAATGCTGATGCTGCGAGTTGATATGTGCGGGTAAACTATCACTGGAAGAGGTCTGAAGCTCAAGAGCAAGAGAAATGCTAAGTCCACAATCGTGCGACTTAGGCATGCGAGTTAGCCGCGCCTGGAACTATGCCGCACGATCACTCGCAAATCACTCCGACTTGAGCCTGCGACCTAGTTGCGATAGAGACCAACCCGCACAGTTTGTACATTCCCCAGAAACCGCCTTAGCCCTGCGAGTTGGAGAGGAAGGAGACCAAGCCGCAGCAACACTCGCAAAACACTCCTACTTAGGCGTGCGGCTAAGACAAGGCGATTCAGGCTTCACAAGACAAGTCTTCATCTACTGCGACTTAGGTGTGCGACCTGGGACATACTGGACTGACCCGCAGTAATTCTCACTTTATCCATTAAAGCCGGGTCAGGACCCGGTTTGTTCCGGGCTGACCCGGTTCGTTTTTAAGGAAGTATAAATACTTTTTAGGTTTTTTTTGGGGGAGAACTAAGTTTTATTCCCTTTGAATCTATCATCTCCATCTCCATTTCTCATCATTAATCATGCTAATCTTCTCAACTTGGAAAGGTTTAAGAGAGATTAGTATGATTAGTGAGTAGTCACCTTAAT
Source organism: Eutrema salsugineum (assembly GCF_000478725.1). Taxonomy (NCBI): domain Eukaryota; kingdom Viridiplantae; phylum Streptophyta; class Magnoliopsida; order Brassicales; family Brassicaceae; genus Eutrema; species Eutrema salsugineum. Next base: position 11,427,430 of record NW_006256342.1, read on the forward strand.
GAGGTTCTAGATGTGTAGGTTAGGGTGCTAAAGTGTTAGATTAGGGGTGCTTAGGGCTAGATTCATTGATTCATCTCTCTAAACAGCTGTTCTATATGCTAGATCCTTGATAATCACTTGAGATCTAGATTCTGGGAATTTCATGCACCAAAAGTGTTTGATGAAATTCCTGAAAGAGTTGTGTTAGAGGTTTAAGTAATTTTTCATCATGGGAATGATTTGTTAAATGCTTGAATGATCATTAAGAACTGTTTATTAATGCATATTGATTCATATTTCACAAATGGGAATTTAGTTTGAAAATGGATTAGTATAGGGGTTAATACCTTCATGAGAGGATTAACCTAGATTAGAGTTCTTAATCACTTGAATCATGTCTCATCATTGTCATCAGCATCTCTAGTTTAACACCAAAGCACCCTGACCAACTATCATGTCTAGAATCTCATGCCTCCATCATATCATATTCACATCATATCATTTGTCATTGTCATTAGTCTTTAATCCTGTTTATGTTTATAGTTTTCTCTAGATTAATCAAAACCCGCTCTTGTTTGCTTGAATTAAGAACTTGATCATATAGCTTAGTGTCTAACACCACATCTGGATTGATTAACCTCTTTGTGCTACATTGACAAGGGGATTGATAGCCCTGAGACCCTAAAAAGTCTTGTCTATCACACATCACGCACGGCTAAACTCAGGAATCAGATCTCAAGTTTCACACAGCACAGCAACGAGAGCTTTAGTGAAGCTTGGGAACGGTTCAGGAGCTACACTAACCAATGCCCACACCACGGCTTCTCAGAGGCATCCTCTTGAGTACTTTATACCGAGGTGCACTCCCCAAGATCAGAAACCAACTCGATACAGCCTCAAATGGAAATTTTCTTGGGAAAGAGATCAATGCGGCAATGGAACTAGTCGAGAACCTAGCCATGTCCAATGACACATATGGAGAGGACTTTGATAGAGCAAACCGTACAGAGGGATCTAGTGATGAACAGCGTATGAAAAAAGATATAAGAGAGCTTCAGAGCAAGCTTGACAAGGTTTTGATGGCGACTCAAAAGCCAATACACTTTGTAGGCGAGTTTGATGAGCAAGGGCCAAGTTTTGACAATGTTAATGAAGATGGTCTAACATAAGAAGAGCTGAATTACATAGGGAATCAGCAGAGGTATCAGCGGTTTAACAACTACAACAGTAACCCAAACCTCTCATACAGAAACCCGAATGTAGCTAACCCTCAAGACCAAGTGTACCCTGCTCAACAACAACAACAAAGCTATGCTCAAAAGGCTCCTTTTCAGAATACCTTCCAGCCCATGCAACAGTTCAGTGGGCAACAGCACGGCTACACTCAGCAGAATCAAGCGGCTCAGGGTAACAACTTCACCAGCCAACCGCAGCAACACAAGTTTCCACCAGGGTTCAATCCGCAGCCGATGGGTAATCAGCAACAGATTCAGGGACCAGGTCAGAATCAGATGGGGAACGACGTCTGTGGGATATTACAGCAACTGCTACAGGGCCAGCAAAGGGTTGAGAGCCAGCACGCGACAATGCAGCAAGATATCAGGGAGCTTAAGCAAAACCAGGCGTCTACATCATCAAGAGGCCCGGCTCTACCAGGTAAACCGGAGCCGAACCCTAAAGAGTATGTGAACGCCATCACATTGAGGAGTGGTAAGGAATTACAAACTCCAACGCCTAAAACAAAGCTCATTGAGGCCAATGAGCAACTAGAGGGGGAGGCAGCCTCAGATGATGTGCATAAAGAAAAGGTCTTAGAGAAGGAACCGATCAATGACAAAGGAAAAGAGGTGGAAAAGACAACCGAGCTTGAAAAGCCCTATGTTCCACCACCACCTTATCAACCCAATATACCGTTCCCAGGGCGTTTCAAAAAGAAAATCCTAGACAAAGCCAAGGCGGTCTTTGAGAAACACTTGGGGAACACGCAACTCACCTTACCCATTATAGATGCTTTCTTAGCTATACCCCAACTTGGGAAGTTTCTAAAGGACGCGATCCTCAACAAGACAAAGGAGCTCCAGGGTATGGTGATACTGAGTCATGAGTGCAGCGCAATAATACAAAGGAGATCTTTACCAAGGAAGCTATCCGATCCGGGCAGCTTTACTTTGCCGTGTGCCTTAGGTCACCTGAAGTTCTCAAACTGTTTATGCGACCTTGGAGCTTCTGTGAGCTTAATGCCTTACACGGTGGCCAAGAGATTGGGATACAAAAGCTACAAGCCGGCCAAGATCTCTCTTGTATTAGCTGATAGATCGGTTAGATTACCGGTGGGGTTGCTTGAGGATCTACCTTTAAGGATCGGTGAGATAGAAATCCCCACGGACTTCATAGTTCTTGAGATGGACGAGGAACCATTAGACCCTATCATCTTGGGCCGACCGTTCTTAGCAACCGCAGGAGCCATAATAGATGTGAGAGGAGGAATGATTGAACTACACATCGGTTCCGAGACTATGAAGTTCAATGTGAAGGAGATGATGAAGAAACCGACCATTGGAGGTCAGGTTTTCTATGTGGAAGTGATGGAGGAGCTAGCTGATGAGCTCCTAGAAGAGTTAAACGCAGAAGACCCATTGCAAGTGGTCTTGACACGTGAACAAAGCGAGCACGGGTACTTGAACGAGGAAAGCAAGGTGTACAAGCGTCTTTTGGACCAACCGAGGGAACTTGGAGCTGAGGCGAGGTTTTTGGAGCTCAGGAAGAGTGGCCTCGACATCTTAGACAGCGAGGGATCCACGGAAACAGAAGAGACACCTCGGGATATCCTGGCCGTGACTACTCATACCGAGGCCGATGGTAAACCGTGCGAGAATGAAGCAAAGGCCGAGGAAGCTGTTCCAGGCCAATGCAGCTTTGACGCCGATTGGAATGAGGCAGACGCACCCCCTGTTGAGCTAAAGTCTCTACCAACAGGGCTCAGGTATGCGTTCTTAGGTCTGAACTCTACTTTTCCTGTGATCATAAACGATAGCTTGCTTGAACATGAAGAACGTGCATTGCTTAATGAAATAAGGAAATTCAGGAGAGCTATAGGGTATTCCTTGGCTGACATTAGAGGAATCTCACCTGATATATGCACCCACAGGATCCACCTAGAGGACCAAGCCATGTCATCTATTGAGCACCAACGTCGCCTTAACCCGAACCTCAAAGAGGTGGTTAAGAAGGAGATACTAAAGCTCCTTGAGGCAGGGATAATATATCCAATCTCTAACTCTCGGTGGGTATCTCCTGTACACGTTGTGCCCAAGAAAGGTGGGATCACGGTGGTGAAAAACGATAAGGATGAACTCATAGCCCAAAGAACTATAACCGGCCATCGCATGTGCATTGACTATAGGAAATTGAATTCTGCATCAAGAAAAGATCATTTTCCTTTACCATTCATTGATCAAATGCTTGAACGGTTAGCTAATCATCCTTATTTTTGTTTTCTCGATGGATACTCGGGGTTCTTTCAAATACCTATAGACCCCCGAGATCAAGAGAAAACCACATTCACCTGCCCTTACGGCACTTATGGTTATAGAAGAATGCCATTCGGTTTGTGCAATGCACCGGCCACTTTTCAAAGATGTATGATGCACATTTTCTCTGATCTAATTGAAGAGAAAGTTGAGCTGTTTATGGATGACTTCTCCGTATACGGCTCCTCTTTCTCCGAATGTCTTGCTAATCTTTCTCAGGTTCTCAAACGATGTGAGGAGCATAGGCTTGTCTTGAACTGGGAGAAGTGTCATTTCATGGTCCAAGAAGGCATTGTCTTGGGACACAAGGTATCAGAGAAAGGCATCGAGGTGGATAAGGCCAAGATCGAGGTGATGGTGAACTTACAAGCCCCGAATTCTGTGAAAGGAATAAGAAGCTTCCTTGGCCACGCTGGGTTCTATAGACGGTTCATCAAGGATTTCTCCAAGATAGCCAGGCCCTTAACCAGGTTATTGTGCAAAGAAGTGGATTTCAACTTTGATGAAGAATGTGAGGAAGCGTTCAAGAGGATCAAGGAGGCTTTGATCAGTGCACCGATTGTACAAGCCCCTGATTGGTCTTTACCATTTGAAGTGATGACCGATGCATCTGATTATGCCGTGGGAGCTGTCTTGGGGCAGAAGAAAGATAAGAAGCTCCACGTAATTTACTATGCCAGCCGCACCTTAGACTCGGCTCAAGAAAAGTATGCCACCACCGAGAAGGAAATGCTTGCCATTGTGTTTGCATTTGACAAATCCAGGAGTTATCTAGTGGGATCAAAGGTCACGGTTTACACAGATCACGCGGCCTTGAGGTACCTGATGTCTAAGAAGGACGCTAAGCCGAGGCTTTTGAGATGGGTCTTATTGCTCCAAGAGTTTGATATGGAGATA